>NC_081361.1:6575845-6850845 GCF_030684315.1 Stegostoma tigrinum | reverse complement strand
GGACATGTGTGTGTGTGGGCGTGTGCGTCAGTTTGTGTCGCGTTTGGGCCGGCATATATATGTGCACACGTGCATGTCGTTGCTATGACACTGTGTGGATTTTGAGTGTGAGCATTTCTCGTGCATGTGGAGGGGAGCGCATGTCTGTCACCTTACAGCTTTCCTATTTTCTGATTCAGAGGCCAGTATGTGGTCTATGAGACTGAGAATAAAGTGGTGGATCGTGAGTGGAAACGTTATGACTTTCACTACGACAACGTCATCTGGGCTCTGTTGACACTGTTCACTGTCTCCACAGGAGAGGGCTGGCCTCAGTAAGTACAAACTGACTAAGGTGCATGGAGAATGCACCTTTGTCATCAGCTCAATGACTGTCTGGCATACCCTGTCAAACCATTTTGTATAACCCTATCACAGGGACGTGTAGGCCAGACAAGACCTGGAGTCACAAGGACTCAGATGATCAACCTGTGACACTAGCCAGATGGTAGAGGAAGTTGTCAGGGTTCGGAGACATCAGTGCACCCTTAGGCAGGGGGATCGAAAGTAAACGGCTGTGGTGTCATTATTAAAATGCAGCCGGTTCCTGGTCAATGTCAGGCAGCTGGGGAAATCTGGAACTCCATTCTCAAAGAGCCAGGAATCATGGTGTCACTTAGAGCTTGGTCAGATTAGGGGCCAACATAGTGGACACCCACAAAGATCAGGATACCCATCAACAATTCCAATGTTGTTTCAGCCTCACCTACTTGCTGGAAAGGAATAGAGAGACACCAGTCAGTGTACAGGTATGTCCCTGAGGGAGAGAGAGGGGACAAAGTGACACCAGTCAGTGTACTGGTATCTCCCTGAGAGAGAGTGAGAGATGGAGCTAAGAGACACAAGTAACTGCACTCATCTCTCTGAGAGTTGGGGGACTGAGAGAGAGCAGTCAGTTTGCATCTTGCTCATTGATTTTGGGCGTACAGAATATAGTTTGTGATGATGGTATTAATGTGTTAACCTATGTTGCAGGGTCCTGCAGCATTCAGTGGATGTGACGGAAGTAGACCAAGGACCCATTCCAGGGAACAGAATGGAAATGTCCATCTTCTACATTGTCTATTTCGTTGTCTTCCCCTTCTTCTTCGTCAATATCTTTGTGGCGTTGATCATCATCACTTTCCAGGAGCAGGGTGACAAGATGCTGGAGGAGAGCAGTCTGGAGAAAAATGAGGTGTATTCTCTCTCTTTTTTAAATTTTCTGTCTCACACAGTCCCTCTCTTTTGTCCTGTTTCCCTTTCTCCCTTTCTGTCCCCCTTAAACAGTAATTCCCCCGGATTGCTAGCTCTCACCTTTACAATTTTTTTGTCCCTTTGCACTTTCAACTTACACTCCCTCGTAATTCTCACAGAAGGTACAAAAGTTTGAAAACACTTACCAACAGTCTTAATAACAGAGTCTTCCCCGTTGTTATCAGACTTACGAACAGACGTCTCGTATGTCAGAGTTCATCTTTCTCTGCACCCTCTCTGTAGCTGTGACACAATATTCTGCAATCAGTTCTGTAACCCAGATGTACTCATATAAGGTATGAATTGCCTGGAAAACACGTAAAACAGCACTTTCACTGTATCTCGATACATGTGACAATAATAAATCAAGTCAAATCAATCACCTGCCTTTCACTTGTCCAACAAGAAATCCAGGAATGGGAATGATCCAGATGCTTTGTGTGGTAAGATCTTTTCAATCTCTATACCCCTGCTTTTATTGTCTCTGCTTTATCCCAGAGAGCCTGCATCGAGTTTGCCATCAGTGCCAAACCCTTGACAAGGTACATGCCACAGAACAGACAGACCTTCCAGTACAGAGTCTGGCACTTTGTGGTGTCCCCTTCCTTCGAGTACACCATCCTGACGATGATAGCACTAAACACCGTCGTCCTCATGATGAAGGTAGGCTTCACAATATGGAAGGCTGAGTGACACAGCATCACACTAGCTGACATCTCAGAATGTCCAGGACATGGAGAAATGATACTGCTGAGTAACAGGGTTGTTCGTAATTTATGGTAAACTGCAAGACACAATTTAAACCAGGACAAAACTGACAATGTTAAGTCACATTGAGTTACACTGTCTAAACTGGGTAACACTTGTTCACAAATGGCGAAATAATCTGTAATACTTGTATTTCAGGTTTTAATTGGGAAATCCTGTCTCTACGTGCATAACGATGTCTCTCTCTCTCTCTCTCTTCCTCCCCCCCTCTCTCACCTCCCCTTCCCCCTTCTGTGTAATAATGTCTCTCTCCATCTCTCTGGGTAATGCTGTTCCTCTCTCTCTCTCTGGGTAATGCTGTCTCTCTGCATTTGCTCTCTTTCTGTCTTGCTCTGTGTAATGCCGTCACTCTCCCTCTGTCTGGGTAATGCCATCTCCCTCTCTAGCTTTCTCACTCTCTCTCTCTCTCCATGGGTAATGCTTACTTACTCTCTCTCACTCTCTCTCTCTATCTATCTCTCTATTTCTCTGTCCCTCTCCCTCTCTCTCTCTCTCTTTCTCTCTCTCTCTCTGTCTATCTCTATCTCTCTAGGTAATGCTGTCCCCCTCACTCTCTGGGTAATGCTCTCTCTGTCTCTGTGTCATGCTGTTCCTCTGTGTCTTGGTGATTCCACCTCTTTCTCTCTCTCTCTCCCACTGTGCAATGCTGTGTCCTTCACTCTGTCTTTTTTTTTCTCTCTCTCTTTCTCTGTCTCCTTGGGTAATGTTGTCACCCTCTCTCTGTGTAATGCTGTACCTCTCTCTCTCTCTGGCTATGCTTTCTCTCTGGGTAATGTCTCTTGCTCTCTCTCTCTCTTAATGATGCTGTCTCTAACTGTGTAATGCTGCTTATCGCCGGGTATTCCAGACCTAACCATGCAGTTTGGAGATCGCTTAGTTACGTTGGATTTTATCAAAGCAAATCAAGCTGTCACTGCTGAATTAATTCATCCTTTCACAGTGCTACGGTTCCCCTCCAATGCACCACCAAACTTTCTCTCTTGCCTTGCCCGTATTGATCTGACCCTAATTTGTGCTGTCAATGTAGTGTGCATTGTTTGGGTTCTCTTCGACGCACACTCACAGTTCTAGGCTGTTTTTGAGTGGATGGAGTTCAGCCTGATGTTTTGATCGACTACTCTCTGTATTGGTCTGAGTGATGTGAGGTTACTGCTCCAAGAGAGGGTCCACTCACTGTGTGTGTTCTCACTGCAGCATCATTCCCCACCACCGGGTTTCGTTACTGTCCTGAAATTCATGAACATCGCCTTCACCGTCAGCTTCACTCTCGAGTGTGTCCTCAAAATCATTGCCTTTGGATTCCTGGTGAGCAAACAGCAAGATAACCGCTTTGAAGAGAACAATATCGCGAGTTAAATGCAGTGGGTGAGGTTCCCTAGAGTGTGCAATCAAACATACATGGTCCCTCAGCAATGGGATTTGGGGTCTGTACGGGATCATGTGGAATCTTTCAGGGCTGCTTTCAGCAAAGGGACAACAGAGGGTCAGGAGGTGGATCGAGCTGTACTCTATACCTAACCCCATGCTGTCCGTGCTCTGGGAGTGTTTGATGGGGGACAGTGCAGAGGGAGATTTATTCTGTATCTAACCCCGTCCTGTCCCTGCCCTGCAAGTGCTTGATGGGGGACAGTGCAGAGGGAGGTTTATTCTGTATCGAACCCCCCCCCCCACCCCCGTACTGTCCCTGCCCTGGAAGTGTTTGATGGGGGACAGTGCAGAGGGACCTTTACTCTTTATCTAACCCTGTGCTGCCCCTGTCCTGGGAGTGTTTGATGGGGGATAGTACAGAGGAAGCTTTACTCTGTATCAAATCCCATGCTGACCCTGTCCTGGGAGTGTTCAGTGCACCAGATGGGAAAACATAGCTGAACCCCGTGTGGAGAGACACTAACGGGGTGGTATATGTGAGCAATCTGCAGTGTGAGTGACACAAGGGGTTCAGGCCCGGACTGTCCCGTGTGAAGGCGGAGTGAAGCTCTCGTTCTTGCTTGTTAATCTGAGCAACTCTTTGCTTGCTGTCCTGATGTCTTGTGTTCATTCCATTCCCCCAGAATTACTTCCGAGATTCCTGGAACGTATTTGACTTTGTGACGGTGGTGGGCAGCATCAGTGAGATCATCGTTAATGAGTGCAAAGTATGTTCTATTAATTCCATCCAGGTTCGAGAAGGAAAGGGAAGGAGGAAGTTGGGGGTTTGGGGGGGGAGAGAGAGATAGAGAGGGGGAAAAGAGAGAGTGAGAGAGGGGAGGTGGGGAGAGGCTGGGGAAAGGTTGAGGGGCAGAAACACCAGAGAGATGTTGGAGGAGAGAGAGTGAGGAACAAGGTAGAGAAAGGGAGAGAGGGGATAGAGAAGAGAGGTGTGGAGGGGAATCAGAGGAGGGAGGGGTGTAGCGAGAGGGGAGGGAGGAGAGGAGAGGGCCAGGACAAGGAGGGAAGAGAGACGGGGAAGGCGGTGGAGAGAAGGCCAAGTGGAGATAGAACGGGAAGGGGCAGAGAGACAGGAGCTGAGAGTGAGGGGGAAGGAGGAGAGAGTGAGAGTGTGGGAAGATAGAGAGAGTGATAGTGATGAGGTAGAGAGAGGAATTAATGGAGAGACAGGGGAGAGAAAGAGAAGTATGGGAAGAGAGAGGGAAAGCAAAAAGGAAGAGAGGGATCAGTGCAAATAGAGGGGGAAAGAGAGAGGGAGGGACACCACAATTTGGTGAACAGTGTGTGAGACGATGTAAGACACTGATAGGATGGGCATGTCACTGAAGGTCTAATGGGGCACAGAGAAGGCTTTGGGGCACTGGGCATGCAATGAGACAGTTGTGATCATGGCAGTCCAGTTGGTGAAAGAGTAGTCTTTGATCTAACGTTCCAATATCTGTGCAGTTGAAGTTTGTGAACCTGAGCTTCCTGAAGCTGTTCCGCGCTGCTCGACTGATCAAGCTGCTGCGCCAGGGCTACACCATTCGGATTCTCCTCTGGACTTTTGTGCAGTCCTTCAAGGTAAACAACACAGCCAGACATGGAAACAGCAATCAGAGTGAGGCTAGGGACGCCACTGCCCAGGTCCTGTTACACAGGCACCTTACTGTACCCTGATCAGTGTTCCAGTGGTGGAGATTCAGTGTAGTGGTGCAGGACTATCAGTGCTCTGTTGATAGAGTATTAATGCTCTGGCAGTGGAGTATCAATGCTCTATTGTTGATGGAGTATCAATGCTGTGGTGGTGGCGTATCAATGGTCTGGTGGTAGAGTATCAATTCTCTGTTGATGGAGTATCAATGCTGTGGTGCTGATGTGTTTTGAAAGCAGATTTGGACTTTCCTGTTTATGTCTGCCATGCTGTAATGAACATGATGAAACATTCACGTTGAGTCCATGTTCTCCTCCACAGGCCCTCCCATATGTCTGCCTGCTGATCGCCATGTTGTTCTTCATCTATGCCATCATCGGGATGCAGGTATGAGCCTTGAGTACAGCGAAAGGGTTTGCATGCAATTCGAAGACTGTGAGTTACACTGAGCCAGTGTTCTGCGTGCTGACTAACAGAACTGCCTCAATCTCTTCCTGGAATTCCCACAGCTCTTTGGAAACATCGGCCTGGATGACAGCACCCCCATTAACCGACACAACAACTTCCACACTTTCTTCAATGCTTTGATGCTGTTGTTCAGGTGCGTTACCCTCCTTTAGTCAGGGAAAGTTGTGTAGAGCTGGTCAGATGCTTTGAAATTGATGGTTACGGTGTTCCAAGAAGCTCCGCTAATAGTGTATTTTCTGCACTGGGATGCTCCTCTGCCAACAGTTTCTCTCTGAGAGGTTTGTCGACTAGACAAAACAAACCATCCATCACAGAATTAAAGTATCATTATGCAGGCCATTGTAAACATAGATGCTATTGCTTAGTGCCAGTTTCCATATCCCTGCCCTCCATTTCTAACCAAATAAATATTGTTACGGACCAAACCAAACCCCCTTAAAATATACCAAGGCGATATCCTAGACCCTAACTTTTTTATCTCAATTGAAGGCAAGTTTAAGGCACTGTTTTTTCAATTGGTCCATGACTAGGCTTTAAGCAAAATACACTTTATTCTTACAACGGTTAAAATACAAACAGAAAAATGAGATCTGGCAAAACTTTAACTCTACTGAAATACATAATAAAATAATATGTTAATTAACTACTAATCATCAACTGTTCCAGTACAGCACCCTATAAATACACCCTTGGCAAAGGCAAATTCAGCAAAATTGATTTTCCTCAAGAGCTTTAACCAGACCAAGAGAAATGAACAGAGAGAGAATGCCAGCATTTTGCTGCAGCAGACACAGAGCTGTATCAGGTCTGAGTGAGCCTGACTCCACCCATCCATGCTTCTTTTGTCTAATTTAAAGAAAAACACTCAGAGAGCTCAAAGCTGTTTACCCCCTGGTTCTGAAGCAGACATTCTGGTGCTACTATGGCAACAACTCTCTGCAAGAGAAACAGCACAGAACAGATCCCTCTTAAAAGCACATTACTGTCACACCATCCAAATGTCCTCTTGAATGCCTCAATCAAAACCGCCTCCACTTTCCAAGCAGTGCATTCCATTCCACGCTGACATGTTACACTTTCATTAACTTGTTGTTAAGAAAAAAATAGATATTTAGAATTGGAACAAACCCAAATTTTTCTGTGAGCCATGTCAGTCATTGTTCGTGGTATGTTTCAAACAAGTTGGAAGAGTGTGTCCAAAACAGGGCTGCACTTTACCAAAGCTGTCCCAATGTGTGTCAATTCCACTTAAACTTTCAGAATGGCCTGTTTTCTTGACTGATCGATATTCAGGACAAAAGCAATTCACAACAGGTTTCATCTGTATCAGGAAAAGACTCTGGTTAAGGTAATACACTTAATTTTAACAAGAGCAGACAAAAGATCCTGTATCTCAACTACTACTACATATCCTGAACTACACCCTACTTCAGGATCCCACACACACACACACACACACACACACACACACACACACACACACACACACACACACACACTTACTTTCTCTCTCTCTGTCTCTCTCTCTCTGTCTTTCTCTCACTCTCTCACACACAATCATGATGAAAACAGGCAAAACACACAGAGTTTGGCAGATATTATGGGTGGTCAAAGGATAGAGTCAGTGTAAACAAAATCCTGAAGATCAAAAGTTCAGATCTAAGGATGGGGTTAACTTAATTCTCTCAATTCCTTTGGATATTGTTTAGCACAGATCACATGCAATGTCTGTAAAACAATGTCCATTCTTCACTTCCTTTGCAGCATTCTGGGTTTTTCAGCTTTTTCCCTACATTGGGCTGGGGTGGAGAAGGTAGAGAGAGAGATAGATGCTTTCAGTTTGTAGGTTCTGGATGTTTTCCACTGCTCTTGCACCTGCATCTTTCATTGAGTCTCAGTGTATTCATTCATTCATTGGAGGTCCCTGGCAGATGGAGGTGACTCACTTCCAGTGTCAGGGTGAGCGTGTTGGTAGCTGTACAGAATGATGTGGCTACTGCAAGATCATTGGGAGTAGGTGGTTGTCACGGAAAAGGTGTGGATGAGACAAGGCGCCATCTTTACTGCTTTCACCCGACTTCCACTTTTTCCCCGGCATCCAGTCTGGAGGTGCTTAACGCCTTCCCAGATGCTCTGAGACTTCAGCCAGTCTCGGGCCAGTGATTCCCAGGTGCCTGTGAGGAATGCCACACATCAGCAAGTGAGGCCTTGAGGGGATCACCGAAGCGTACCCTCCGTCCGCCCAGAGCCCACCTGCCGCTTCAGAGCTGGGAATAGAGCTCAGAGAATCTCAGGTCAGTCATGTGGACAGTGTGCCCAGCCCATCGTAGCCTATCAAAGGTGGTCAATGCCTCAATGCTGGCAATGTTGGCCTGTTCGAGGACACTGGTGGCGGCGGTGCGTCTTTCTTCCCGGTGTCTTCACTGAATCTTGTGCAGGCAGCATTGGTGGTATTGCTTCAACACCTTGAGGAACCTGCTGTAGACAGTTTTTTTTTATGATGAGAGGGCTGTCAAGAGGCAGAACATCTTTACTCAAAGGCCTCTCAACTCCCTTTACTATTTGCAGCCCCAAAGAGGAAAGCCACGTTATGTTTTATAGTCCCAGCCCTTGCCTCTGACTCACAAGGTTTCTGGGCTCACGCCCCACCGCTCAAAGTGAGCAAAGATACCAAATGTTCAGTCCAGAGCAGTGGTGAGGAATTGCAGCAGGGTCAGAGGTGCCGTCGTTTGGATGAGACATTAGGCTGAGCCTTCATCTGTAAGAAAGATCTTGCGCTCAGCGATTGAAAAAGAGCAGGGAAGTTATTCCTAGGGTTCCTGACCAATTCTGTCCTTCAATCAACATTACAAATGCAGATTATCGATTTGCTAGCACCTATTGTTTGTGGCAACTTGCTGCACAGAAAGTGGCTGCAACATTTCCTCCAGTCACAAATCTTTTGAAGCATTTAAGTACTTCAGAAGTATTTAATCAGCTGAAAAGCATAATGGCACTGGTGATGAAAAGCAGGATGTAAACATGAGTCTTTCTAATGCACTCACAACTTTCTGTCCAGATCTATTCAGTGCTGAAATAAGGAGTTGCTTGTGTTGTCGGATTGTAGTGAAACTCCAGCTTATTAAGGAAGGAAACCTGCCCTCCCTACCCGGTGCCTCAAGTCTTGCATCATAGAACATAGAACATAGAAAAGTACAGCACAGTACAGGCCCTTCAGCCCACCATGTTGCGCGTGGATTAATCCTAATCCAAAAATAAAATAACTGAACCTATATTCCCCTTAATTCACTGCTGTCCTTATGCTTGTCCAGCAGTTGCTTAAATGTCCCTAATGACTCTGCCTCCATGACTACCACTGGCAAAGTATTCCATGCGCTCACAACTCTCTGGGTGAAGAACCTCCCTCTGACATCTCCTGTATACCTTCCTCCCAACACCTTAAAACTATGACCCCTCGTGGTAGTCAGTCCTGCCCTGGGGAAAAACCTCTGGCTATCAACTCTATCCATGCCTCTCATTACCTTGTACACCTCGATCAGGTCACCTGTCTTCCTCCTTCTCTCCAGAGAGAAAAGTCCGAGCTCAGTCAACCTCTCCTCGTAAGTCAAGCCCTCCAGTCCAGGCAGCATCCTGGTAAAGCTCCTTTGCACCCTCTCCAAAGCCTCCACATCTTTCCTATAATAGGGCGACCAGAACTGGACACAATATTCCAAGTGTGGTCTCTCCAGGGTTTTGTAGATCTGCAGCAAAACCTCGCAGCTCTTAAACTCAATCCCCCTGTTAATGAAAGCCAAAACACCATATGCTTTCTTAACAACCTTATCCACTTGGGTGGCAACTTCGAGGGAGCTATGCACTTGAACACCAAGATCCCGCTGTTCCTCCACACTGCCAAGAATCCTGCCTTTAATCCTATATTCAGCATTTAAGTTCGACGTTCCAAAATGCATCTTTTCACATTTATCCAGGTTGAACTCCATCTGCCATTTCTCAGCCCAGATCTGCATACTGTCAATGTCTCGCTGAAGCCTGCAATAGCCCTCAATACTATCAACGGCACCTCCAACCTGTGTGCCATCAGCAAACACACTAACCCACCCCTCAACCTCCTCATCAACATAGTTGAGTCTTCACTGCCCTCTGACGTGTTCCGAAAGCAATTCTGTTGTGTTCAGTTGCAACACAGAGTAGCTTTCAGACACTAAGGCATTCCAGAAATGAGTGGAAATGAATAAGACTAAACTCAAGCTAATGAGCAAAGGTATATCGATCCACACTCACCACGATCAGTGTCATCCCTCATGCTCTGCAAAACCATTCTTCGCAGTAAAAGCCAAAATATTGAAAAGATGCGTCTGTCTGGAAAGTGGTTTGCAAGCTCAAAAATATTAGAGCAGATTTCCACAATCTGCAAATTTTCTCCTTAGTGCGGGCATTAGCATTTATGACCTGTCCCTAGTGGCCCTGGTGAAGTTGGTGGTGAGCTGCCCTCTTGAACTGCTGCAGGACATGTCCTGTAGACAGACCCACAATACCCTTAGGGAGAGAATTCCAGCATTTTGACCCAGCGACAGTGAAGGAACGGCGATATATTTCCAAGTCAGTATGGTGAGTGGCCTGGAGGGGAAATTGCAGGGTGTGGTGGTCCCATGTATCCACTGCCCTTGTAATTCTAGATGGAAGTGATCGTGGGTTTAGAAGGTACTGTCTAAGGAGCCTTGGTAAATTTATACATCGTAGAATCCCTACAGTGTGGGAACAGGTCCTTTGGCCTAACAAGTCCACATTGACCCCCAGAGCATCCCCACCCAGAGGCATCCCCCTATAACCCACCTAATCTACACACCCCTGAACTCTACGGACAATTTAGCATGGCTAATCCACCTAACCTGCACATCTTTGGACTGTGGGAGGAAACCGAAGCATCCAGAGGAAACCCATGTAGACATGGGGAGAATGTGCAAACTCCACACAGTCACCCGAGGATGGAATCGAACCCAGATCCCTGGCGCTGTGAGGCAGCAGTGCTAACCACTGAGTCACCATGCTGCCCAGTGCATCTTGCAAATGGAACAAGCTACTGCCACTCAGGTGATGGGAATAAAAGTTGAATGTGGTGGGTGTGGAGCCAATCAAATGGGCTACTCTGTCCTGGTTAGTGCCAAGTTTCTTGAGTGTAGTTGGGGCTACACCCATCCAGACAACTGGTGAGTATTCCATCACACTCCTGACATGTGCCTTGTAGATGGAGAACTGGTTTTGGGGAGCCAGGAAGTGAGTTACTCACCACAGAATTCCTAGCCTCTCACCTTGCTTGTGTCATTTATACGGTGAGTCCAGTTTTGTTTCTGGTCAATGGAAATCCTAGGATGTTGATAGTGTGGGATTCTGTGATGGTAACAGCATTGAATGTCATGGGGCAGTGGTTAGATTGTCTGTTATAGGTGATGGCCATAGCCTGGCATTTGTGTGGCACAAATGTTACTTGCCACTTGTCAGCTCGAGCCTGGATATTGTCCAGGCCAGAGGCATTTGAACATGGACTGCTTCAGTATCTGAGGAGTTGCAAATAGAACATAGAACATAGAACAGTACAGCACAGAACAGGCCCTTCAGCCCACGATGTTGTGCCGACCATTGATCCTCATGTATGCACCCTCAAATTTCTGTGACCATATGCATGTCCAGCAGTCTCTTAAATGACCCCAATCACCTTGCTTCCACAACTGCTGCTGGCAACGCATTCCATGCTCTCACAACTCTCTGTGTAAAGAACCCGCCTCTGACATCCCCTCTATACTTTCCTCCAACCAGCTTAAAACTATGACCCCTCATGTTAGCCATTTCTGCCCTGGGAAATAGTCTCTGGCTATCAACTCTATCTATGCCTCTCATTATCTTGTATACTTCAATTAGGTCCCCTCTCCTCCTCCTTTTCTCCAATGAAAAAGTCCGAGCTCAGTCAACCTCTCTTCATAAGATAAGCCCTCCAGTCCAGGCAGCATCCTGGTAAACCTCCTCTGAACCCTCTCCAAAGCATCCACATCTTTCCTATAATAGGGCGACCAGAACTGGACGCAGTATTCCAAGTGCGGTCTAACCAAAGTTTTATAGAGCTGCAACAAGATCTCACGACTCTTAAACTCAATCCCCCTGTTAATGAAAGCCAAAACACCATATGCTTTCTTAACAACCCTGTCCACTTGGGTGGCCATTTTAAGGGATCTATGTATCTGCACACCAAGATCCCTCTGTTCCTCCACGCTGCCAAGAATCCTATCCTTAATCCTGTACTCAGCTTTCAAATTCAACCTTCCAAAATGCATCACCTCGCATTTACCCAGGTTGAACTCCATCTGCCACCTCTCAGCCCATCTCTGCATCCTGTCAATGTCCCGCTGCAGCCTACAACAGCCCTCTATACTGTCAACGACACCTCCAACCTTCGTGTCGTCTGCAAACTTGCTGACCCATCCTTCAATCCCCTCATCCAAGTGATTAATAAAAATTACAAACAGTAGAGGCCCAAGGACAGAGCCCTGTGGAACCCCACTCACCACTGACTTCCAGGCAGAATATTTTCCTTCTACTACCACTCGCTGTCTTCTGTTGGCCAGCCAATTCTGTATCCAGGCAGCTAAGTTCCCCTGTATCCCATTCCTCCTGACCTTCTGAATGAGTCTACCATGGGGAACCTTATCAAATGCCTTACTGAAGTCCATATACACCACATCCACAGCTCGACCCTCATCAACTTTTCTAGTCACATCCTCAAAGAACTCGATAAGGTTTGTGAGGCATGACCTGCCCCTCACAAAGCCGTGTTGACTGCATTTAATCAAGCCATGCTCTTCCAGATGGTCATAAATCCTATCCCTCAGAATCCTTTCTAACACCTTGCAGACGATAGACGTGAGACTTACTGATCTGTAATTGCCGGGGATTTCCCTATTTCCTTTCTTGAAGAGAGGAATTACATTTGCCTCTCTCCAGTCCTCAGGTACGACTCCAGTGGAGAGCGAGGAAGCAAAGATCTTCGCGAGTGGTGAAGCAATTGCATTTCTCGTTTCCCAAAGCAGCCGAAGACAAATCTGGTCCGGGCCTGGCGACTTGTCAATCTTAACGTTTGACAGAATTTTCAGCACATCACCTTCCTTTATTTCTATCCATTCTAGCATGCACACGTGCTCTTCAAAGTTTTCATTCACTACAAAGTTCATTTCTTTCGTAAAGACAGAAGCAAAAAACTCATTTAGGGCTTCCCCTACCTCCTCAGACTCCACACACAAGTTCCCTATGCTATCCCTGATCGGCCCTACTCTTTCTTTGACCATTCTCTTATTCCTCACATAAGTGTAAAATGCCTTTGTGTTCTCCCTAATCCGTTCTGCCAAGCCTTTCTTGTGTCCCCTCCTGGCTCTCCTCAGACCATTTTTGAGCTCTTTCCTCGCCTGCCTGTAATCCTCTAGAGCTGAGCTTGATCCTAGCTTCCTCCACCTTACGTAAGCTACCTTCTTCCTTTTGACGAGAAGCTCCACCGCTCTCGTCATCCAAGGTTCCTTTACCTTACCCTTTCTTGTCTGCCTCAGAGGGACATATTTATTCATCACTCACAACAACTGTTCCTTAAACAGTCTCCACATGTCTATAGGGCCTTTACCATGGAATAATTGCTCCCAGTCCATGCTTTCTAACTCATGTCTAATCGCATCATAGTTTCCTCTTCCCCAATTAAATATCCTCCCATTTTGCCTAATCCTCTCCTTCTCTATAGCTATGTAGAATGTGAGGCAGTTATGGTCACTATCACCAAAATGCTCTCCCACCACAACATCTGATACCTGCCCCAGCTCGTTTCCGAGCACCAAGCCTAGAATGGCCTCTCCCCTCGTCGGCCTTTCAACGTACTGAGTTAGGAAACCCTCCTGAACACACCTTACAAAAACAACTCCATTCAAATTTCCAGCTCGAAGGAGGTTCCAATCAATATTGGGTAAGTTAAAGTCACCCATTACAACAACCTTACTATGTCAGCACTTTTCCAAAATCTGCCAACCTATGCTTTCTTCAGTCTCCCTGCTGCTATTGGGGGGCCTGTAGTAAACCCCTAACGAGGTGACTACTCCCTTGCTGTTCCTAATTTCCACCCACACTGACTCGGTAGGCAGATCTTCCTCGACAATGGAAGCTTCTGTAGCTGTGATACCCTCTCTGATTAGTAGTGCTACACCCCCTCCTCTTTTCCCCCCTCCCTATTCTTTTTAAATGCTCTAAACCCTGGAACACCGAGCAACCATTCCTGCCCCTGAGAAACCCATGTCTCTGTTATGGCCACAACATCATAGCACCAGGTACTGATCCATGCTCTAAGTTCATCACTTTTATTCCTGATACTCCTTGCGTTAAAGCAAGGTCTACCTCTTGCTATTGCCTCACCTGCATCAACTCTCACCTCCGGTATACAGCTCAGGTTCCCACCCCCCTGCCATACTAGTTTAAACCCTCTCGAACTACTCGAGCAAACCTTCCACCCAGGACATTGGTCCCCTTCCAGTTCAGATGCAACCCGTCCTTCTTGTACAAGTCCCACCTTCCCCAGAAGGCATCCCAATTGTCTACATATCTGAAGCCCTCCGTCCTACACCAGCTGCGCAGCCACGTGTTAAGCTGCGCCCGCTCCCTGTTCCTCGCCTCGCTATCATGTGGCACCGGTAGTAAACTAGAGAACACTGTTCGTCCTGCTTTACAGCTTCCATCCGAATGATGTTGAACATTGTGCAATCATCAGTGAACATCCCCACTTCTGACCATTTGATGGAGGGAAGATGTTTGAGCCTAGAATAGTACCCTGAGGAACTCCTGCAGAGATTTCGGGAGTTGTGGTGACTGACAACCACAGCCATCTTCCCATGTGCCTGGTATGACTCCAAGCAGCGGAGAGTTTGCCCCCAGTATCCATTGATTTCACTCTGTCCTCACCTCTCGGCTTTTGTCCATGCTTAGAACAATACTCAGGAACTGAGTGGTGGCTAGTGGAACCTGAACTAAGCAACAGTGAAAACTATCTCAAATACAGCTTCATAACACTGTTGATGACATCTTCCTTCGCTTTACTGATGGTCAAGAATGGACTGATGGTGCAGTAATTGGCTGGGTTGGATTTGTCCTGCTTTTTGTGTACAGGATTGGGCAATTTTCCAGATCATCGGATAGATACCTGCATTGAGCTAGACTGGAAGAGCTTGACTAGGGGAGCAGCAAATTTTGAACCACAGGTCTTCTGTAACTATTGTAAGAAATGCCTAAAGCCTTTGCAGTATCCAGGGCCTATGATTGTTTTATCATTTCATGTGGAGTGAATTGTATTGGCTGAAGACTGATATCTGTGATGCTGATGTGCTGGGCTCTTCCATCATTGAGGACGGGGATATTTGAGGAGCCTGTTTCTCCAATGAGTTATTTTCTTGTCCACCACCATTCATGACTGGATGTGGCAGGACTGCAGAGCTTAGAGCTGTTGGTTGTGAGATCGTTTAGCTCTGTCTATCACTTGCTGCTTTCACTGTTTGACGTGCAAGTAGCCCTGTTTGGTGGTTTTACCAAGTTGATCTTCAGGAATGCCTGGTGCTGCTTCTGACATGCCCTCCTGCACTCTCCATTAAACCACCTCTGGATGGGGATGCTCTGGAGTTCTCCCAATGGCCGTATAACTGAAGCATAACCTCCTGACTTTTGTATTGTATTCCTCTCTCAATAATGGATAACATTCTGTGAGATGTCCTAATTACTTGCTGTACCTGTCAATGAACATTTTCATGTCACTAAGACAAGCAGCTGCCCTTGTATCTCAGAGCTCTTAAATCTCTCTTCTTTTAGGCAATAATGCTCTTTTTATTCTTACTGACAGAATGGATAATTTCGCATTTTCCACATTAGACTCCATTTGGCATATTCTTCACAATTCACTTACCTATATTGCTTTGCAGCCTCCATGTGTCCTTTTCACAACACAAATTTTGCAACCATACCTTCATCCAAGCCACTTGAGTAAATTGTAAACGGTTGATGCCCCAGCACTAATCCCTGTGCCGCACTGCTTATTACATCCTCCTGAACTGAAAAACACCATTTGCACCTATGCTGTACTTTCTGTTAGAACACTCTCGGAACAGACAATAAGAGGTGTCGGTATGTTACTTGCTATGGCAACAGACAATAAGAGGTGTCGGTATGTTACGTGGTATTGCTGAGATCCACACACTCAGAGATATCTGTGTACAGACGTGGTGTCTCTCAGTCCCCTCTCTTTTTCAGCGAGATATCTATGCACTGACTGGTGTCTTTCAGTAACCACAACCCCCCAATCCCTCTCTCATTCAAAGTCTCACTTGGAGATATCTGTACCCTGACTGATGTCTCTCAAACCCCATTCTCCCTATTTGGGGAGATACCTGTACACTCACTGATGTCTCTCAGTCCCTCCCACCTCTCTCTCAAGTAGATACCTGTACACTGGCTGGTGCATCTGAGTCTCCTCTGTCTTTCAGGCAGATATTTGTACACTGATTGGAGTCTCAGTCTCCTGCCTCTCAGGGAGATTTCTGTGCAGTCACTTGGTGTCTCAGCCTCCCGTCTCTCTGGGAGATTTCTGTACACTGACTGGTATCTCAGTCTCCTGGATCTCAGGGAGATTCCTGTACACTGACTAGTATCTTCAATCCTCTCTCTCCCTCTCCCTTTCCCTCACTGTCTCTCATTTTCTTTCACTTCCCCCCCCCTCTCTCCCTGACTGGTAATTCTCAGTCCTCTGCGTCTCTCAGACAGATATTTGTGCACTGACCAGTATCTCTGTCCTGTACTGAAAAACACCATTTACACCTCCACTGTACTTTCTGTTAGTGAGCCAATCTTCGCTCCATGCCAATATGTAACCCCTTACACCATAAAGTTTTCATTTTTCACCATAACCTTTGCTATGGCACATTATCAAGTGTCTTCTAGAAATTCAAGTACAATACATCCAGAGGTTCCTTTTGACAACTGACATAACTGATATAGTTCATCTGCCTTGTTCTTATTTTCCATTGTTCATTCCCAGACACACTTTCTGGAGATCAGTTGGTCACTTTGTCACCTCTTTCATTTTTTGAAATAACTATGGAAACATGGGCTATTTGTTTTTATTCATCTAAGTAGTTTTCTGTCCCAGTCTCTGTCCCCATTGTCCAGTCTCTGTCCCCATTGTCCAGTCTCTGTCCCCATTGTCCAGCCTCTGTCCCCATTGTCTAGCCTCTGTTCCCATTGCCCAGTGCATGTCCCCATTGCCCAGTCTCTGTTCCTATTGCCCGGTGTGTGCCCCCAGACTGATGGAGCCTGTATTTATGCTGCAGGAGTGCGACAGGGGAGTCATGGCAGGAGATCATGCTGGCATGCCTGAGTGAGAAGAGATGTGAGGGTTCCTCAGAGCACCGCTGTGGCACCGACTTTGCTTATTTCTACTTTGTCTCCTTCATATTCCTCTGCTCATTCCTTGTAAGTGGAGCATCAGATTGAATTTTTGACACCCCGCTGTAACGAGACAAACCCCTCTCCCAGGACATTCCTGGTAGGTAACAGTGCTGTCCCGGATCCGACATCTGCAGGTTCAAGGCCAGTCAGAAGCCATTCGTACTCTCCCGAGGGAGCAATGCTGTCTTTTCAATGCAACTGAGACCAGTTTTTCTTTTGTTTATTCATTCACGGGATGAGGGCATCGCTGGCCAGGCAGCATTTATTGCCCCATCCCTAATTGCCCAGAGGGCTGTTAAGAGTCAGTTACCTTGCTGTGGGTCTGGAATCACATGTAGGCTCAGACCACCTAAGGATGGTAGTTTCCTTCCCTCAAGGACAGTAGTGAGCCAGATGGTTTTTTTCTGACAATTGACAATGGATTCATGTTCATCATTAGAGCCTTAATTCCAAACATTTACTGAATTCAAATTTCACCATTTGCCGTGGCGGGATTCGAACCCAGGTCCCCAGAATGTCAGATAATAAAATGTGAGGCTAGATGAACACAGCAGGCCCAGCAGCATCTCAGGAGCACAAAAGCTGATGTTTCGGGCCTAGACCCTTCATCAACTCCCTAGAATGTCATCTGGGTCTCTGAATTAACAGTCCAGTGATAATACCACTAGACTATTGCCTCCCCTCTCTCAGAGGAAAACAAAATATCTGGTGACTCTAAACCACACTGGCAGTATTTCCCGAAGCCCTACCCTACCTTTATTCCCTCGACCAACATTATGAAAACTGACTGGACCTGTCAGTGCCAAGTTGTTTTCTGTGGGATCTTGCTGTGTAGAAATGGGTTCCCAAGTTTCACGTGGCAATGACGACCCGGTCAGCACTTCTTTGGGTGCAAGCCATGCTGGAACTAGCTGAGGGGGGCTGAAAGCTGGTGGAAAAATCACAGCCTTCCTGTTGCTGGGTTTTCCCTAGACCACCAAGCCCCAGTTGCCTCGCAAGGCCTGAGGTTAGCTTTCAGGCCACCTCTGGAGAGCTCGAAACTCTGCTTCCAGTGCAGCACAGTGACCAAGAGATGTCAACCATCTCAAATTTCAGACCCTATGTTTGTCCCCAAAGCCTCCCTGCAGCTGAGCTGGGGCCTCCTCTTAAGGGACTCCCTGGGGCCTTTAATCAAGAAAGTCAAAAGGCCTTGACAGAGACTAGACCCCATCACCCAGAGCTGACTGCCTCTCCGTCTTGCTGCACTTTGACCTGGATTCCGGGCAGCCAAATTAAAAAGTGGGTTTGCTTTTACTTTTCAGATGCTGAACCTGTTTGTGGCCGTCATCATGGATAACTTTGAGTACCTGACCCGAGATTCATCGATCCTGGGCCCACATCACCTCGATGAGTTTGTGCGAGTCTGGGCCGAGTATGATCGAGCTGCCTGGTACGTGTGCCATTCCCAATCCACTTCCTGCTTCTTCTTTCACCCTCACTGAGCAATGGCTTGGTTCAGGGAACCAATTCAAGATCAGATACTACTCATCAGATAGGAGAAAGGTCTAACGCAGTGAGGGAACGCAAAAACCATAACTTGTATTCACCGATGAGAGGTCCCTAAAACAGACCAGATGGACAGTGACTTACACAGTAAATAATTTATGATGTACATAAAAAGGCAAGTGACTTACCTAACTCTCTCAGAACAGACAATAAGAGATGTCAGTACGTTTCTCGGGATTGCTGAGATCCGCACACTTAGGGAGATATCTGTACACTGACTGGTGTCTTTCAGTAACCGCATCCCCCCAATCCCTCTCTCACTCGGTCTTACTTGGAGATATCTGTACCCTGACTGGTGTCTCTCAGACCCCACTCTCCCTATCTCAGGGAGATATCTGTACACTCACTGATGTCTCTCAGTACCTCCACCTCTCTCTCAGATACCTGTACACTGACGGGTGTCCCCTCTGAGTCCCCTCTGACCCTCAGGCGGATATTTGTACATTAACTGGTGTCTCTGTCGCTTCTCTTTCTGAGGGGTAGCTTAACAGTGACAGGTGTGTCTGTTAAGTGTAATATTAAGGTATTAGATATTGTATTGAATCAATGTGGCGATGAAGCTTTTGAAATCAGCCTTTGAGTTCCAAAATATCAGTGACCTACCAGGGGTCCTGACCCATTCATATCAATTTTGTAGCTGAAGTAAAAACATTTATTTGTAATAGAGCTCATTGTACAGTGTGTAAGGAGTGAGACACAGACCTGATGGCCAGTCACTTTCCACCCTTTTAGACAGTATACAATCAACATTGAACTCAGGTTCCAGTTACGGAGATAATGGGAACTGGAGATGCTGGAGAATCCAAGATAACAAAGTATGGAGCTGGATGAACACAGCAGGCCAAGCAGCATCTTAGGAGCACAAAAGCTGATGTTTTGGGCCCTGACCCTTCATCAGAAAAGGGTGCTTCTCTGATGAAGAGTCTAGGCCCGAAACATCAGCTTTTGTGCTCCTAAGATGCTGCTTGGCCTGCTGTGTTCATCCAGCTCCTCACTTTGTTATCTCAGGTTCCAGTTATGTTCTGATTCGATGTGAGGACCTCACATTGTTGCCCTCTGCCATTCTCAAGAGGGCAGGGCTGTAAGTGTGGTAAACACTAATTCCAAGTGTATCTTCTGGAGAATCAGAGACATGAGACAATTCAGTGAACCCCAATCTTAGCTCTTCAGAAATTGAATGCTTGTGGCTCTTGGGCAAGTGAAAAGTGCAGGACGTTCCGAGAGATTATGACCACTCGGTTTCCCTGAAGACTCAAGCAAAGGCTTCCTGTCTCTTGGTTAATTTGCATTAGTTGGGGGACCTGATGCCAATCAGTGGGCAAGTTGATACCCGGAGCTGAAGAGGAACACAAAGCCACCATCCACAACACTGGCACCGAGCTCTCCTCACTCAGCGATAGAAACAGTCTGCTCTGCATTGTTATTATTGTTGTTGTTGTTGTTGTCTAACCAAATCTGCTTTCTTTGTAGTGGAAGGATTCATTATAAGGACATGTACACAATAGTGTGTACGATCCCCCCCCCCCGCCCCCAGGACTGAGGAGGAAGTGCCTTTGTAGGGTGGCCTACAAGGTTTGCTCTATATTGACTTAGCCACACCCAGTGGTTGCCCCTCTCTGACTGAGGCATGACAGGCTTCCTTTAAAGAGACAGTCTCTCAGGTCTACAGCAACCAGCTTTCTCTTTACATTGCACCGTGCTTCCCGCACAGGCAAAGGCTGAAACTTCCAAGGGGTTGGCCAGCTCCTGACTTGGTTGAGTGGGTATTCAGCTTGGTGCGGCTGCCTGTACGTATACATGCGCGCGCACACACACACACACACACACACACACACACACACACACACACACACACACACAAACACACATACACACATGCGCAGAGTCCATGTATATACAGTCACACACTCTCTCACAATCTGTACACACACCGTCATACTCTCTCTCATGCTCACAGGTCCACAAAGAGTCTCCACGCACACAGTCACACTGTCTCTCTCTCTCTCACACACACACACACACACACACACACACACACACACACACACACACACACACAGTCACATCCTCTCTCACACAGTCACTCTTCCTCGCATGCACAGTCATACACTCTGGAATATACATACAGTCACTCTCATACAGTTAGTCACACTCGCACACGGTCACTCACTCTCTCTCTCTCTCTCTCTCATACACACACACACACACACACACACTCACTCTCACCCACACTTCACACACACACACACACACACACACACACACACACACACACACACACACACACTCACACACACACAAATGCCCACAGACGCAAGCACGCTTACAAACACCCAACTCCTTAGATTCAAATAGCACCTAACATGAAACACTCCTCTACATTCAAAAACTAAATACATACTCAGTGTTATGAGGGCTGAAAACTTTGTTAAACAGTTAAGGTTTAAGGCAAAAGTACAGAAGCTGTATGTGGGAATACTGGAGATTAGGGTCCAGGCAACTGAAGTCAGCATGACCATCAATGATGGAGCGCTGACCGTTGTAGACGGGAATGGGACAGGTACTCCTCAACTGTGAGGCTGGAGCGAATTGCAGAACACAAAGCCAGAGAGGGATCGGCAAAAAGAGGGCGAGGTTTTGGATTCGACCTGCTGCTTGACCATGAGGCAGTATAAATCCTGGAGGACAGGCCTGGTGGGTGAACAGGGGCTGGAGCGGGTCATGGCGCAGCTGGCAAAGTGTGACCTTTGATTCACAGGATGAAGAATGCAGAAGGACAGCCAGGCTGTGTTGGAAGGGTTCAGTGTCAAAGTCCGGATTATATGAATGAGCCATACACAGGCACACAGATGCACGCACTTGCAGGGACACACTTTCTTTCACATGCACGTGCGAAGATACCACTGCAGACATGCATGCACACAGACACATCCTCAAGTGCTTGACATTTGGACACACACTCATGCATATATATGCATTCATGTGCACACAGGCACACTCTGTCATGCACATACACACACACCCTCGCATGTGCACAGGTGCACGCGCATGCACACACACACACATTCGCTCTCACAAGCATATACACACAGACACACGCATACACTCTGTCATATGCACACACAAGTGTGCACACACTCACATGCACAGATACATACCTATGTACGTGCATGCAAACACACGCCACCACACACACACACACACTTAAAGATGCAAACATTGATACAAGCAGACAAATACACTCACATAGGGACCATGCACACACCCACACGTACACGTGCATGTTCAAACGCAGAGTTTCACACACAGACTCACTCAGACACATGCACACTTTCTCACATGCGTGCGTGCACTGACATACGCTCACCCACACCCTACTCTGACTGCAACACCCTTCCTGGCATATCTGAGCCACAAAGTGCATGCCACAGTGAATCCTGAAGGAGCAATCGTGACCGACGTATCCTTGAGAAGTCCAGCAAGTCAGGAATGGGTCCTGTACAGACTCAGGCTCTGCATGCCATGTAAATCCTGAACAATGGATGATCACGATGGCAATTCACCACTTAGTTGGGGCTAAGATATGAAATTGGAGGTGTGAACTAGTGTAAAGGGAAAGGAAGGATAAGAAACTGTTTCTTTATGGTGGGGAAATGCATAGTCCAGATGCATGGAGTGCATGTCTTCCTCTGCCTCTCCTCACTACACCCCGTCCCTCCCTCTGACTCATGCTTGCTGTGCTGGGCACTGCTGGTATGGTGGAGTTTGAACCAGTAACCCATCAGCTCACTGAATCCAATCATATTTCGCCACCGCATTTATGCAACAGCTGAACTTTGCCAAGAGAGGAAAAATGGAAATGAGAGCTTTGGGTCATTGGCAAAATATACCAAACAGCAGGGGAAAGGTGACGAGACATTGTTTTTAGAGCTGCGAGTTATGATCTGGGGCTGCTGCCTGAAAAGCTGATGGAAGCAGGCTCACAGTAACTCTGCCAAAAAAAAGGATATTCTCGAAAAATGAAAACAAAATAAAAGTTCGGGGTGGCCATGGGGAATGAGCAAGGGAGCAGAACGAATTGGAAAGCTCTTTCAAAGAGCTGGCAAAGACACAATGGGCCAAATGGCTGCCTCCTGTACTGTGTGACTCGCTGATTTAATGATGAAGGACTGTTCTGCTGATTGAGATAGATGTGATTAACTCTTTCCTGTTCTGTTTCTCCTGGACATGCTTATCACATCCTTCCCTCCATTCAAAGCGGCCGAATCCATTACACTGACATGTATCAAATGCTGACCCTTATGTCACCACCGCTGGGTCTGGGGAAGAAATGTCCTTCGAAAGTGGCTTACAAGGTAGAAAAACAAACCTTAAACTGTGTCTGCCTGAGACTGAAAGGATCTTTGTCAGCATTTCTGTATTGGCTTGAGTGGAGGTCGCAATTGAACTTCTTTTAGATTGTGTGTCTGACAATTTAATGTCGTGGGTCAGAAATTGAAATTCTTACAGTTCAGGAACTGTAACCTGGTCCTCCCTATTCCACCCTGGGCATTTGTTTCTGTGAATTTTATTTTCTCAGGGTGCTTCGTGCTAGTGTTGAGAATAGAATACTATTCCAGCACTCAGACAAGACAGTAACCTCATAGCAGATGTTTAATTAAGATAGTGTAGATACAGAGTAAAGCTCCTTCTACACTGTCCTGGGAGTGTTTAATGCGGGCAGTGTAGAGGCAGATTTACTCTGTATCTAATTTACTTTCAGTTTAGAAATGTAGACAGCTTTATTTTACAGCTAAACCTCTGTTGTCCCTGTCCTGGGAGCATTTGTTGGAAACAGTGTAGAGGGAGCTTTCCCCTGTATCTAACCCCATGCTGTCCCTGTCCTGGGAACGTTTGTTGGGGACAGTGTGGAGGGAGCTTTACTCTGTATGTAACCCAATGCTCTCCCTGTCCTGGGAGTGGTCAATGGGTACAGTATAGGGGATATTTTACTCTGTATCTAATCTTGTATTGTCCCTGTCCTAGGAGTGTTTGATAGGTACACTGTAGAGAGGGCTTTACTTTCCATTTACAAGAGTAGAGGCAGCTTTATTCTGTATCTAACCCCATGCTGTCCCTGTCCTGGGAGGGTTTGATGGAGACAGAGTTGACTGAACTTTACTTTTTTTAAAAGAGTAGAGGTAGCTCTGTATCTAATCCTGGATCTGCACTGAACGGAGAGTTCTCTGTTCTGCAGCACCAACGTTTCTCACCCTGATGCACACAAAACTAAGCTGAAAAACTGAAGTCCAGCGACCCACTTGAAATTTGCTGGAGGCCATTTCATGCTGTAACGTGACGCATGGTTCGGACAGCCTGCAAGCACAGCTGCTTTGTATGAACGCAGTGTGTTTGGTGCATGGTTTGATCACTCATTGATTTCGCCCCCCAATCCCTGCACTCATCGCCATCCCTGCCATCCTGGAAACACTTTGTACCAGGTGTCCGAGCTCTCCCCTGCTGTTCACAGCTGCAAAGGCTGAAGGGCCCCTCGTGCATTCCAGGGCATTGCTTGGTAATGTCTGTCCTCTCGATCTGTCGTGTCGGTTTAGCTGTTCACAGATTGTAGCATTGCCTGAACCCAGTGAGAAGATGCGAGACGTGTGCAGGTTAAATCCTGAGCCACGTGACCTGACTGATCCATTTTTGCTAGGCGGTGGCCTGAGTTTTCCAGATCCATCTTGCATGGAGTCAGGGAACATGACTGCAGTTCAAATCCCACCCCAACCCACCAAGTTCATGCAGCAAACCTTTTGTGACATTAGCCGGCACAGACAGAAGCTGCGCTGACACAGATGTTTGCAAGTGGACTATAGAATGGGACAATTCCTACAGTGTGGAAACAGGTCACACTGACCCTGCTGAAGAACATCCCTCCAGACCCATTCACCCACCCTGTCCCTGTAACCCTGCGTTTCCCATGACTAACCCACCGAGACTGCACATCCCTCAACACTACAGGCAATTTAGCATGGCCAGCCCACCAAGCCTGCACATCCCTGAACACTACAGGCAATTTAGCATGGCCAACCCACCTAGCCTACACATCTTTGGACTGTGTGAGGAAACCCACGCAGACATGGGAAGAATGTGCAAACACCTCAAAGACAGTTTCCCGAGGGTGGAATCAAACCCGGATCCCTGGCGCTGCGAGGCAGCAGTGCTAACCACTGAGCCACCATGCCAGCCCAATGTCAATGCATTGCCCTCATTCCCAAATCCAGCAGGAAAGGTGATTGGATTAGCTAGGATCCCCGCCCTCAGGAATTGTCCTGAGTTGGAGTACATAAACTGAGCCGATCTGGGCTCCAGCAGGATGAAGGACCTGTTGAAGAAAGTCACGAAGTGGGAAGGTTGGACAGTCGGAGGGGGCACGGGGAGGAGGAACGATTTCCACTGACAGGAGCTGAGATCATTGAGATGGGACAATGGAATTGTGAATTGAGTCTCTTACAGAGGGAGAATGCAGTTTAGTGCCTCTGACAACATTTGCTGGACACAGCTGCTTCTTAGCCCAGCTTTCAAACTCTCTTTCTCCATCTCTTTCCTTCCTTCCCACTCGCCCCTCCCCCCACCCCAACCTCTCTCCCAGTCTTTATAAGGCCCTCGCCCCTTTATTGCACACTGCCTCCTTCTCCACACTTCAGTTTGTTATGTTCCAAGAAGGAGCAGGAGGCTGAAGTGTTCCACAGCAGGAGCTTTGTGAAGGAGGTGTTCACTCTGCAGGCGGTGAGCTTCGTGAGAGTTGTTTGTTCACCCCAAACAGCCTGACAGACTGTTAAAGTGAAAGTCCACCATATTTACACAGAGACACACCTTCTTTCCACTCAATTTTCCCTCTTCTTTGTTGTGCCTCTTTCATTTTTCCTCACCAGTCATTCATTGTTCCTCTTGCACTCTCCCTCCATCTCCTTTCTCTCAAAAGCACAAACACACTCTCTGTCTCTGTTGACAACTAAAGCCCTGCTGCCCTGATATGGAAATGTTTGAACAGTGTGGAGGAAGCTTTAGTCTGTATCTAACCTCATGCTGACCCTGTCCTGGGAGTATTTGATCGGGACAGAATAGAGAAAACTTTGTATCTAATCCAATGATGTCTCTGTTCGGGGAGTGTTTGATGGGGACAGTGTGGAGACAATTTCAGTCGATGCCCTTATATTAAATAAGAAAAATGCCTTTTTTTTATTCAATGAAGTTTTGAGCTGTGCTGGTGAGTCTGTAAGTGCAACAGAACATCAAGTCTGGCAGCATCTGTGAAGGAGAAAACAGAGTTAACGTTTCAGGTCCGGTGACCCTTCCTCAGAAGTCCTGAGGAAGGGTCACCAGACCCAAAATGTTAACTTAGTTTTCACCTTCACAGATACTGCCAGACCCGCTGAGATTTTAGCACCTTTGTTTTTGTTCACGATTTACAGCATCCGCAGTTCTTTCGATTTTTATTTCGAACATTAAGTCTAGAAGTGGAGCAAAGCCCCCTACCACACTTTCTCCATCGCCTTTTGATTAAAGATCTGTTGGTCTGAGCATTAAGTATATTCAATGATGCAGTATCCAAAACTCTCTGGACTCAAGGATTCCAAAGGTTCTTCACCCTCTGAGCGGAAGTCCTTTTCCCCATCTCTGTTTGTAATGATCAGCAACTTATCATGAAATTACTCAACCTCTGCTCCGCCTCACCAGTCTTTGATTCCCCAACTAGAAGCAATTGCGTCCACCCCATTAGAATCTGGTTTGCTTCAATGTGATTTCTGTGAACTCCAGAGAAAATCAGCGCAAGTCTCTCATCATAGGACGACTGTCTCATCCCTAGAACCCCAGCCTAGTAAAGTTTCTGAAATAACTCCTCAGAGGCTGGTAACCTGACCCCAGTTACCTTTTATTTAGAGTCCTTGATACTGATCCAGCTCCCTCAGAGTCAGCGTTCAGAGCAAACAGGATGTCTGACTCTCCTGTGTCAGCCAGGGCTCCCTGAGTGGACTGGGTTAACAGCCCCAATCAGGGAACTGATAGTCTATGATATTCTACCCATCTGACTTCATTACAATCATTACGTTCCTCCCCCTCTGAGTCCAAGGACCTTAGAAGGCTCTTTCAATTGCAGCTCCACCTGGGGTGTTGTAGCACTGGGTCAAGCTCCTCTAACTCTGCAAACTCCAACTCTGCTTTGGATACAGGCAGCATGTAACACAAAGCAGCTCACCTTTTATTGCCCGGAGGGTCTTGGAAGAAATTCAATCCCTTCTCCACGAGGCAAAGGCATGGGGGCAGCGACATCCGCCACATCCATCTCAGGTTCCAAAGTATCTTCTACGCTTGACAGGGAGGGAGAGCCCACAGGTTCCAGGACTGTCAGAAAGGCAGTCAAGGAGCTGGATGGGTGTTTTGCCCACACCATTTGCAAGTTTGCGGCTTTCATACGGTCCACATGCTTGTTTAGGACCATCACATAGGCCAGAACTTTATAAGTCACTGGACCAGACCTTGCGTTGACCATCCTTCCTGCCCTTACAGGGACATTCCTGCGATTTCTACCCTAAACTCCATTCACTAAACTAAACTTTTTCTCTTGCTTAGCCAAATCTTGTGTCGGCATTTGCATTCCCGATAACCTTTTCACACTTCAACCACCCCAGGACCAGGAAGATCAGTTTTAACCTGGTGTGGAGTCTTCTCCCCCAGTAGCAACTCTGCTGGAGCCATCCCTGTAGTTTTATGAGGGGTGGTCCTATCATCAAATAGGAACCAGGTTAGCTTGGTATCTCATGAAACTGTAGGCTCTTTAAGTCCACTTTCAAAGTTTGGACTGTTCTTGTTGCCACACCATTGGATAATGGATGTTATGGAGCTAGCCTTATATGATGAATACTAATTGACTTTAGGAAATTCTCAAATTCCCTGCCAGTAGACAATGGCCCATTATCAGTGACCAACACTTCCTGGAGTCCATGTGTTGCAAAAGATGCCTGCGGTTTTTCTCCCGTCTTAGTATTTGAAGAATAAACTCACAGCAAAACAGCAATTCTCAATTCTCCCTCATTTCAATACACTCCAACATCGAAGGGCATCAGTTTTACTGGGACAAAGTTACAGTACAAAGACAAGTGAACCAAATCATCAAGCTTCACAATAAGAATAAAAACCAGAAGAACTGCGAATGCTGTAAATCAGGAACAAAACAAGAACAAGATTGCTGGAAAAGCTCAGCAGGTCTGGCAGCATCTGTGAAGGGAAAAACAGTTAACATTTCAGGTCCGGTGACCCTTCCTCTCAACCACATCCTTCCTCAGATACTAAAACTGAACTGCTGGTGTAAGCTCAGAAAAACGCTGAACAATTGTAACAGGATTTCTTTATTCTTGTATCCTTACACTAATGGCCAGAATGCCACTTTGCTAATTATTTCCTAATTGTATATTGACTCTGTCCTTTGTACAAGTGCATCTAGTGCCTCAACACGTACAAGTCTCGCACTTTTCCGTCTTTCCTGTCTTTAGAATCCAAGTGTGCAAACTCACACGTCCCATTTTATCCTCCATCTGCCATCTTTCTGTGCATTTATTTAACCCATGTGTGTCTCTATATGTCATTCTCACAGCTCATGTTCCCAGCATTCACCTATTCTTCAATGCTGTTTCTATAAACACTGGCTCACCAACATCACAGGAATTGCAAATATTCAAGAAGGCAGCTCACCACTTTTTCAAAGGCACCTTAGAGATGGGCAGTTTATGCTGACCCACATAGCGGTACCCACACCCTATAAATGAATGAATCACAGAACTATTACAGTGCACCAGGAGGCCATTCCACCCATCTTGTCCGTACCGGCTCTCCAAATGAGCGATTCACCGAGTGTCATTCTCCTGCCTTCTTCCTGTCACCCTGCACATTGTTCCTTTTCAAATAACAGCCTCATTCCCTTCAGAACGTTTCAATTGAAGCTGCCTTTACCACAATCTCAGACTGTGCATCCCACACCTTAACCACTCCCTGGCTGAAAATGGTTTACTCCGTCTCACTTTTGCTTCTTTTACCGATTACTTGCAATCTGTGACCTCTCCCTCTTGATTCTTTCATGACTGGAAAAATTTTCTCCTTGTTTACTCTGACCAGACCCTTCCTGATTTTGAATTCCTTGGTCATATCTTGTCTAAGCCTTCTCCAGTGAAGACAGTCACATCTTTTCCAATCTATCTTCAAATCTGACACTGCCCATCCCCGGAATTGTTCTCAGAATCCTCCCCTACATTCTCTACAGTGCGTTCACATCCTTCCTAAACTGTGTCCCCTACAAGCAGACACAATAGTTGAAGCCCAATTCGTGTTGTGTATAGATTCAACACCACCTCCCTACTCTTGTATTCTATGCTGCTATCAATAAAGCCTACAATTCTGACTGCTTTATTAACTGCAGTCTGCCTTGTCCTGTCAGCTTTCATGACTTACACATACGGTCACAGAATTGTACAGGATGGAATCAGACCCTTTGGTCCAACTCATCCATGCTGACCAGACATCCTGAATTAATCTAGTCACGTTTGCCAGCATTTGGCCCTTATCCCTCTCATCTCTTCCTATTCATGTACCCATTTTAAATGTTATAATGGTACTAGCCTCCACCAATTCCTCTGGTGGCTCATTCCACACACACCATGCTATGCATGAAAAAGTTGCTCCTTAGGTTCCTTTACCCCTCTCATCTTAAGCCTATGCCCTCTACTTTTGGACTCCTTTACCCTGGGAAAAAACCTTGACTGTTCACACTTTCCATGCCCCTCATGTTTTTATAAACTTCTATAAGGTCACACTTCAACCTCCGACACTTCAGCAAAAATAGCCTCAGCCTATTCAGCCTCTCCCTTTAGCACAAACACTCCAACCATGGCAGCATCCTTATAAATCTTTTCCACACTGCTTCAAGTTTGGCAGCATTGTTTCTATAGTAGGGAGACAAGCAGTACTCTAAAAGTGGCCTAACCGATGTCTTGTACAGCTGCAACATGGCCTCCCAACTCCTATACTCAATGCACTGACCAATAAATGCAAGCATACCAAATGCCTTTGTCACTAATGCAAACAACAAATGGAGATCACAGCGGATTGGGCAGCATCCATAGAGAGAGAGAGAGCTAGCTAGCGTTTCAAGTCTAGATGACTCTTCAACAGAGGTGAAGTTAAGTGTGGAGGGGGCAGCATTTATGTGACAGTTCAGGTAAGGAGGGGTGTAGCATGGTGGGGGAGAAAAGATGCTGACGGTTCAGACTAAGCAATGCTGCCTGACTCGCTGTGGTCTGCAGAAATTTTTGCTTTCAGCACAGATTTCAGCATTAGCAGTAATGTGCTCCTACATTGCCTTCTTCACTACCCTATCTACTGGCGATTCCACGTTCAAGGACCTATGAACTTGCATCCCAAGGTCTCTTTATTCAGCAACACTCCCCAAGACCCTACCATTAAGAGTATAAGCCCTGCCCTGATTTGCTTTTCCAAAAGACAGCACCTCACTTTTATCTAAATTAAACCCCATCTGCCATTCCTTAGTTCATCAGCCCTTCTGATCAAGTTCCCATTGCACTCTGAGATTACCTTCCTCATTGCCCGACTACACCACCAAATTTGGTGTCATCTGCAAACTACAATGTGTCTGCAGCTCTGGATCAGAAGGTTCAAGCTGGTGTCCTACCTCAGGATGTGATAGCCATGGAGCATATAATAATGTGTCCAAACAGCTTGAATTTTTACACTCTCTGTTCTACATTCTTCCTACTGAATATATCATTTCACACTTCTCCATGCTGAAAATCATCTGCCCACTCCACCACCTTGTCCATTTCCTTTTGATGTTGCCTACCATCGTCCTCTCAATTTTCAGCTTTCAAGTTTCATACCTTCCAGAAATTTGGAAATTCTAGACTTTTGACTTGTACACAAAGGTCCCAATCCAAAAAAAATCCACTGACCACTGTTTCCTGTATTATGTCCATGTTACTATTGTCCACTTTATTCCATACACTGTAATTTTCCTCACCAGTCTGTACTGATGTACACAGCATCAACAGCTTTACTCTCACCTTCACTCTCCTTTACCTTTTCAAAAGACTTAGTTCCTTAACTCATCCTGTACTTTCTTTTTCAGTGGCATCTTAATGAATATTATGTAAAAGTACATGTATCCTACATTTACTGGGTCACCTTTATCTATCATGTAGTTAGATCATCACTAAAACTGAAATAACTTTGTCAAACATAATTTCCCTTTTGTAAATCCATTTTAAATGTCTGTTTATACTGTGATTGTCTCAGTACATTATTAAGACTCTCCCAATTGTAGAACCTAGTGTTTATTTGATAACTGGTTGCCATGTTTCCTTTCGTTCCTTCCACTTTTGACTAGAGGGTGTTTTGTTTTCTAACTTCCAGTGGAGTACTATCATCTCATCTTCAACAATATGAGCCTTGAGATGACTGAACCTGATCTAGTGTAGGCTAGAAATGTGTTCCCTTCCTGATATTTTGATCGGCCAAGGCAGCTATAGAGCCATAGTGACAGACAGCCCAGCCCTTCGACCTATCCAATGTGCACCAACATAACCACACTAAAGGCACGCTGACCCCAATTTCCTGCACTTGACCCATATCCTTCAATGTTATGATATTTCAAACGCTCATTCAAATATCTTTGAAAGCTTGCAAGAGTTCCAGGCTCTACTACCTTCCCAGACAATGCATTCCAGATTCCCACACCTGCTGAGTGAAAAAGATTTTTTTTCAAATCCCCTCAGAATCTCCTGCCCTTTACCCTAAAACTATGCCCTTTCATGATTGACCCCTCAACCAAGCAGAACAGCTGCTCATCCTATCTATACCCCTCATTACCTTATACACCTCAATCACATCCCCCTCAGTCTTCTCTGCCCTAAAGAAAACAATCCAATCCTATCTAGTCTCTCCTTATGGCTCATTTACTCCGTCCCAGGCAACATCCTGGTGAACCTCCTCTGCACCCCCTCCAGTGCGATCACATCCTTCCTGTGAGGTGAGCAAAACTGCACACAGTATTCCAGCAATTGCCTGAGCAACGCTCTGTACAACTCCAGCATTACCTCCTTGCTCTTATACGCTATGCCATGACTGATGAAGGCGAGTGTCCCATCAAAAGGATTCTGGGTAATCCAAGATGGAGGATGGAAAAAAATTGTAGCTGTAAGAGCTGCTTCTTTATTGAGGTATTGTTAGAGTTGGAGCTGACACTAGGTGCAGTAATTATAAGCTGTTGCATTGCTTTGGAACATTAAATAAAAAAGAGATCAAAACAACAGGCCTTTAAAAGGAAGAAGAGTGACAAAACAGGGAACACTTGGGAGATGAAACAACAGAGAAGTGCCTCTGCTTTTTGGTTTCTCTAGACATGGGAGTTCCATCTAAGAAAAATAAACAAACAGTGAAATTCGTAGCTGACTTTGGAGAAACCTGTGTGGGGAGCTTGCAGCTAGTGGTCTATTTTGAAAGAGTGGCCTTACTGTTTTTACCTTTTTTGGTAAATCTGCAATAGTGAGTAGAGTGAGTTTTTATTTATTACATGTTCTAATAAGATTTTTTGGGTGTACAGATCGTTAAGATACGAAGATGGCCTTTAGTAGAGTGAATTGCTGTTCCTGTCAGATGTGAGAGATTAAGGAGAGTCTCCCTGTTACTGATGATTACATCTGTAGGAAGTATGTTTGGTTGCAAATCCTTTCAGATCGCATGGATTGGTTGGAGCTGCAGTTAGAGGCAATGAGGAATTTACAGGAACTGGGGGATGTGATGGATGGCAGTTGCAGGAAGGTAGGTAAACTGAATATACAGTCAGAGAGATGGGTGACCTTCAGGAAAGGTAGGAGAGGGAGGCAGGTGGTGCAGGAGTGTCCTGTGGCTATCCCCATCGCAAACAGGCATGTTTATTTGGAAAATGTAGGGGGTGAGAGAGAGTGGAGCACAGACAGCCAGGTATCTGGTACCAAAACGGGCTGCAATGTAACGAGGGGGAGGTCAGATTCAAGCGATTGATTGTGAGAGCAGAGCAGTGGACATGATCGATATGGACTTCAGTAAGCCATTGAACAAGGTTCTTCATGGTAGACTGGTTAGCAAGTTTAGAGCATACGGAATACAGGGAGAACTAGGCATTTGAATACAGAACTGGCTCAAAGGTAGAAGTGGTGGTGAATGGTTGCTTTTCAGACTGGAGGCCTGTGACCAGCAGTGTGCCACAAAGATCAGTGCTAGGTCCACTGATTTTTGCCTTTATTGGTCGGTGCATTGAGTATTGGCATTGAGAGGACGTGTTGCAGCTGTACAGGACATTGGTTTAGCCACTTTTGGAATGCTGCATTTAATTCTGGTCTCCCTGCTGCAGGAAGGATGTTGTGAAACTTAAATGGGCTCAAAAGAGATTTAGAGTTTATAGACGCCCCACAGTGTGGAAACAGGCCGTTTAGCCCAGCACATCCACACCAACCCTCAGAGCACCCACCCAGACCCATTCCCCTACAAACCACCTCATCTACACATCCCTGATCACTATGGGGCACTTTAGCATGGCTAATCCACCTGGGCCTCACATCTTTGGAGTTTGAGAGGAAACCCACACAGACACAGGGAGAATGCACAAGCTCCACACAGACAGTCACCCAAGAGTGGAATTGAAATTGAGTCCCTGGTGCTGTGAAGCAGCAGTGCTAACCACTGAGCTACCATGCCAGCACCAAGAGAATGGTTTTGATCCATTGACCTCTTGGTTATGAGCCCAGTACACTCCCACTGCACTGGTCTGTGTTGCCAAGGTTGGAGGGTTTGAGCTATTTTCCCTGGAGTGTTGGAGGCTGAGGGGTGACCTTGTAGATATTTATAAAATCGTGAGGGGCATGGATAGGTTGAATAGCCCAAGTTTTATTCCCAGTGCGGGAGAGTCCAAAACTAGAGGGTCTAGGTTTAAGGTGAGAGGGAAAGATTTAAAAGGAAACTAAGGGGAAACGTTTTCACACAGAGGGTGATACATTTATGGAATGAGCTGCCAGAGGAAGTGGTGGAGGCTGGTACCATTAAAACATTTAAAAGGCATATGGTTGGGTATATGAATAGGAAGTGCTTAGAGGGATGTGGGCCAAATGCTGACAAATGAGACTAGATTAATTTAGGATACCTGGTTGGCACGGACATTCAGATCAAAGGGTCAGTTTTCATGATGTGCAGCTCTATTATGATATGTCTTCTTAACTAACTGTGCTCTGCTGACTTCAAGGATCTGTGAATGATTACCACAAGATTTCCCTGTTCCTCTAAGCTACTTAGTGTCCTGCCATTCATCGTATACTCCCTCAACTCATTTCTTCTTCCAAAGTAGTTCACCTCACACTTATCAGGGTTAAGTATCATTTGCCACTGGCATGCCCACCTGACCAACCCACCTATATCTTCCTGTAACCTACAACTATCTTCTTTACTGTTAACTATCCAACCCCAATCTTGGTGTCAGATGGAAGCCTCCTGACAAAAATGGATCATCCGTCACTCTGGGCGGTGAGGTTATGGGTCACTTGTCACCTGTAGTAGATGCTGCTGGTCGAAAGGCAGTGAGAGTGCAGCGAGTTTCCATTCTCCAAGTGTTGTGTTAGATGTTTCCATTCAATGGGAACAGGGGTGCCATCAAATTGCCTAAATAATTGTGAAAGTTACTGCAAAGTAGTTGGTGGGGGGTGGTGGAGACATCCTGGATTTAGGCACCATTTCAGAATTTGGGTGACTTCGCCTGTTGCTGTTTGTTTAGTATCTTCTGTGGTTGCCAAGTCTGCTGAGTTTCCCCTGGAGGGCACAGGAATTATAAATGGTTCCTCTCCCAGACACTGCCGTCAAAATGGGAATGAATCGCCTGGCTACCAAATTGAAATAGCATTTATTTTGCATTCTCTTTCAATATGTTTTTTTTTTTGCAAAACAATTAGTAGCTGCTGGAGATAGAAGCAAAAAAAGTGGCTCACAAATTGTTCAACCGGGTTGCAGCAAGATTGGTCTCCTTCCAATGAGCAATGGATGGGCTTAGCAGCCAATGTGGGCAGCTTCTGTGCTGTCACCTCCAGTCAGAGTTGGCAACTTCAGTGGGTTATCTTAAACAACTGGCTTTCTATCCTCAGTGGGAGAAAGGTGCAGCGAATGAATGAACTCTAGGAGGGGTTATGTAAGGGGAACAGCAAGGGAGGGTGTTGGGGAACATTGTACTTTGCAACACACACACACACCATCACTATGACTAGAGCTGTTATGAAGAGTATAACTCGGTTCCAGTCCTCTCATCTCTGGAAAGATGGCCCAGCTGGGATTTGGTTATAACTTGTTATCCCCTGTCCTTTATAGAGGCTGGTATTGATGAACATGCCTGTGAGTGAAGACAAGACTGTTCATTTCACTTCCACCCTCATGGGCCTAATCAGGACAGCACTTCACATCAAGCTTGCAAAAGGTAAGAAGGATTTCAAGTGTTGATGGCATACCAAAAGGAAACAGGCTTTCTCATTTCAGGATCTGATTAAAAACACTGGCTCCCACTTCTATAGTGTCTTAAATATAGTAAAACATGCCAAGATGTCTCACAGGAGTGATCACCTCACAGAATGTGACCTGAGCAATTTATCAGAGGAACTGTTTTTCATTAGTGAGGTAGGCTTTAAGGATCATTTTGTAAAAGGAGACAGAGAGAGACAGAGAGATAACTGTACAGGAAGTTATGATGTGCTTCCTGTCGTATTATTTGGCACATTCATAATCTGTCTCACCAGAGATATTAGTGCTTCCATTTGTATCTATCACCTCAGTCTGCAGCTCAAAGGAAGATAATTGTACACAAACAAATTCATTTCAGTGACCCTTCCTCCACCAGCTGGCTCAGGAAGATATCCATACACTGACTCAGACCCTCTCACTCTGGGAGATATCTGTACACTGGTGTCAGTCAGTGTCCTCTCTCTCAGGGAGCTATCTGTACACTGACTGGTGTATCTTCAGTCCTCTCTCTTCCTCAGGGAGATATCTGTACACCGTGAACAATCTATGTAGCGTTGGGATACATTGAGATACAGTTCTTGAATAAACCCTATCTTTCAGGTGGAGCGGATAAGCAGCAGTTAGATGCAGAGTTACGAAAGGAAATTATGACTATCTGGCCTCACCTCTCTCAGAAGACACTAGACCTCCTAGTTCCCATCCATATGCGTAAGTGAAGCATCACTTTTCCTCGACCATTATTTCCTTTAGTGCAAACTAGAAACTCATTTAAAGGTGACACAAAAATGACCCCTTTAGGGTGGGTCTTCTCTCCCAATCCCAAGTTCCTCGATCCAGCCTGATGCTCTTCCAACCTTGGACTCCATATGGGACTTGACATTTTAATCTAATTTTATTCCTTCTCCTGCCCATGGCTTTGCCTGACAATTCCGACAATTACTAGACATAGGGTTACAGATCTGCACTGAGAAAGTCACTTATAGTCTGAGTGACCAATGAATGCTCCCAGCTCAATATAATGTGACAGCGGTTTTACACTTTACCTCTGATTTCTCAAAGCCTTAAACCCCTTTCCTTTTTATTTATTACACCAATGTGGAAGGACTGTTATTCTGAGCTTTTTATTTCTTTATTTTTCTAATTTATTACCATGATTTTGTACTTTTTAAGGTTTGTAGTGCTACACTTTTTATTTCTACATTTTTCTAAATTTTTTGTCCTACGAACTTGTACTGAGGAATCCGTACCTAGGTACCTTTGTACCTGAGCTGGTGCTGTACGTGGCAACTTGTAAACTTTTCACTGTCCTCATGCAACAACAAAACTAATTCAATTCAATTTCAGTGTGTGGGTGAGACCTCAGGAGTAACTAACCCTTTCTGTTCTCCAGCCACTGACCTTACAATCGGCAAAATCTATGCTGCCATGATGATCATGGATTACTACAAACAGAGTAAAACCAAAAAATACCAACAGCTGCAGGAGGAGCAGGTACTGTCCGTGAGTCACCAATACCACACTGATCCTAACTAAAGCAACAAACTAGATAGCACAGATACCCTGGGCCAAATGGGATAGGGATTGGATGTGGCAGTGTAGTTTCAGTTGGAATGGGAATTCAGGATCTGGGTTTGGCAGGTGTGAATTCGGGTGAGAATGGTAGATACATTTTGTAGCATTCCTACCTCCCAAGACAGTATATAGCCCATGTCATGTATTGCTTATATTGAACACAGAGCGTTGTGAACACGGCCCGGTCCCTCACCGGCCAACCTTCCATCCACTGACTCCATCTATACTGCCTCAGGAAGGCAGTCAACATCATAAAAGACCCCTCCCAGCAGCCCACTTCTAATCTCTTCCAATCTCTTCTGTTGGGCAGAAGATACAAAAGCTTGAACACATAAGCTAACAGATTCAAGAACATTGGAGATAACGAAGTGTGGAGCTAGATGAACACAGCAGGCCAAGCAGCATCTTAGGAACACAAAAGCTGACGTTTCAGGCCTAGGCCCTTCATCACTTTTTTCCGATGAAGAGTCTAGGCCCAAAATGTCAGCTTTTGTGCTCCTAAGATGCTGCTTGCCTTGCTGTGTTCATCCAGCTCCACACTTTGTTATCTCTGATTCTCCAGCATCTGCAGTTCCCATTATCTCAGATTCAAGAACATTTTCTGCCCCGTTGTTATTAGGCTACTGAATGGACCTCTCAAATTTTAAACTTAATGTTGATGTCCCTTTTTGTGCACCTTCTCTGCGGCTATAACATTGTAATCTTTGCTGTGTTGTATTATCCTAATGCAGTTTGTATTGTATGACCTGCCTGTACTGCATGCAAAACCGAACTTTTCACTGTGCCTTGGTACATACGACAATAATAAATCAAATTAAATCAAATCAAAATTGATTATGAGGAATCTCTACCCATCCATTGTGTTGAATAGCAAATGTCAGGCACTTGGCACAATCATACAATGTATGGACCATTTAGCCCGCTGTAATTTAGACACTGACATGGGTTAACACTGGATTTTAAGTCAGTTGGTAAATTGTTGGTCTAAGTCCCATTTCTGGGTCCAGCTCTTACAACTGAAGAAACACAAGGGAGCAGGGAACAAAGGGAGAGGGTGGGAATGTTTGTTGTTAGTGCAAGTTCTGTGTTGGGTTTTCACAGCAAGATGAGCCATGGTGCGGTGTTTTCTGGACTATGTTCTCTGCAACAAGGAGCAATTGTAAATTTGTTCTTTGTTTAGAGTCGAACGCCGATGTTCCAGCGAATGGAAGCTTCATCTCTGCCTCCGCAGATTATCTCCAGTACCAAAGCACTGCCTTTTCTACACTCAGACATGGGCCATGACATGTAAGTTCCACATGATGACAGTGTCTCAGACAGTGCAGAAAGAACCAGCATTAAGATATAGAGAAGGATTCTGTTCAAGCGGCTGACTACCACTGTCGAACATCTTGTTTTAGCTCACTCAGGCTCATATCGGCACCTCCTTATCACCCACAGGGAGATGGAGGCCATTCAGCCCATCGTGACTGTTCACGTATTCCATTCTATCATGACCAATTGCCACCTTAACTGTCATTCTTATGGTGACTGGCACTCCTCACCCTCCGCCCATTCCTGCACTCCTCATCCTCCACCCACTCGCCCACTCCTCATCCTCTGCCCACTCCCCACCGTCTGCTCAGTCCCCCACTTCTCACCCTCCGACCACTCCCCCCTCCTCACCCTCCACCCAGTCACTACTCTCCACCTCACTCCGCCCTCCTGCCCTTCTACCACACTTACCCAGTCACTACTCCTGACCCTCTGCACTGCTCCTGATCCTCCACCTCGCTCCTCATCCTCCACCTCGCTCCTCATCCTCCATCCCACTCCCCCCACTTGTGACCCACTGCCCCAGTCCTGACGATGAAATCCTAAGAAATGGGAACAGCCTGAAGCCATTCGGCCCCTCAAGCTGCTGTGCCATTCAATAAGATTGCAGTTGTTTTGAAACTCCTCGTGTCCACTTTCCTGCATTTTCCCTATGGCTCTTGATTCCCAACTAATCAAGAATATCACCCTTAAAAATACACAAGGACATTCCGCCATAGCTCCCTGTGGCAAGGAGTTCCAAAGACAATCTACCTTCTGAGAAAAGAAATTCCTCTTCATCTCAGTCTAAACTGGCACATCTTTATACTGAAACTATACCCTCTGGTCCTCGGTTCTCCCATTAGGGGAAACATCCTCTCAGTATTGACCCTTTCAAGCCCCTTAAGAATCCTAAATGTTTCAATGAGATCACCTCTCATTCTTCTACACTCCAATGAGCAGAGTCCCAACTTGTTTAGCCATTGCTGATATGACAGTGCGTCCAGACCAGGGATCGTCTCTGAACTGCCACCAGTGAAATGATAACTTTCCTTAAATAATGGACCGAAACTGCTCACGGTCCTCCAGATGTGGTTTCATCAGCACCTTGTATAGTTCAGTAAGTCTTAGAAGATACGACATCACAGGATCAGGTCCTTCTGCCCACCATGTCTGTGCCAATCCTGATGCCATCCTAAATTAATCCCATCTGCCTGCACATGGGCCATATCCTTCTATGCACTGCCTGCTCATGTCTCTGTCTAAATACCTCTTAAGCATTGCTACCTCACCTGGCAGCATATTCTAGGCACTTAACCAAGCAGTTTGTAAAAACAATTACCTCGCACATCTCCCTTAAGCCTTTCGCATCTCCCTTAAACCTGTACTCCCTAGTATTTGACATTCTCATACTGAGAGAGAGGCTCTGATTATCTGCCCTATCCATGCCTCTCATAATTTTGTATACTTGTATCAAGTTTAACCCTCAGCCTGCAACGCTATAGTGAAAGCAATCCAAGTTTGTCCAACCTCTCCTTATCTATTAAGTTCTCCAATCCTGGCAACATCCTGGTAAGTCTCTTTTACACCCTCTGCAAATCCTCCACATGGCAACCAGAACTGCAAAATGTGGCCGAACTAAAGTTTTATAACATGACTAGCCAGCTTTTATCCTCAATGCCCCGACCGATGAAGGCCAACATGCCATAGACCTTCTTTAACACCTTATCCACTTCTGTTTTGACTTTTAGGGAGCTATAGACTTGCACCCCGAGGTCTCTCTGTACAATGCTCCTGATACCCCTGATGTGAATTGTATACTTTCCTCTTGCAATTGACCTCCCAAAATACAACTCACACTTATCTCCATCTGTATTTCTTTGCCCACTTTTGAAACTGATCTCTATCCTGCTTTATCTTTTAGTAACTTTCCTCACTATCCACCACTCCACCAATTTTTGTGTTGTCTGCAAACGTCATACCACCTACATTTTTATCCAAATTAATCATATGTATTTTAAACAGTTTAGGTCCTGGCACTGATCCTTGTAGAAAACCAGTGGTCACAGATGTCCAGCCAGAAAAACACCACTCCATAACCACCCCTGTCTTCTATGACTAAGCCTATTTTGTATCCAGAGATAATGGGAACTGCAGATGCTGGAGAATCAGAGATAACAAAGTGTGGAGCTGGATGAACACAGCAGGCCAAGCAGCATCTCAGGAGCACAAAAGCTGACGTTTTGGTCCTAGACCCTTCGTCAGAGATGCTCTCAGAGATGGATACAAAATAGGGTAACAAAGTGTGAAGCTGGATGAACACAGCAGGCCAAGCAGCATATCAGGAGCACAAAAGCTGATGTTTTGGGCCTAGACCCTTCGTCAGAGATGCTCTCTGACGAAGGGTCTAGGCCCAAAACATCAGCTTTTGTGCTCCTGATATGCTGCTTGGCCTGCTGTGTTCATCCAGCTTCACACTTTGTTACCCTATTTTGTATCCATCTTGCCAACTCGGTGTGCATCCAATGTGACTTAATCTCCTGGACCAGTCTACCATGAAGGAACTTGTCAAATACTTTTTTAAAGTCCACTGCCCTGACCTTTTGGTGTTCTGTGCACAAGTACCCTCAAGTCCCTGATGTTGCAGCTTTTCTGCAACTTCTTTCCATTTAGGTAATATCTTGTCATTTTGTTCTCCCTCCCAAAATAAACAAACCTTATTCCAGATTATACACCATTTCCCAACTCTTTGCCCACTTACTCAATTCCTCAATATATCTCTGCTCCACTCCTGACCCTTCACACCATACACTCACTTGGTGACCATCCCACCTCCTTATCAACTCCTGACTATCCCCTTCACCCCACCCTCCACACCATTTCCCAATGTCTCCTGGGCCCAATCACCCCTCTACCACCACAGGCCACTCAGCCTGTTTTGGTTGAGCCTGTTGTCAGGTGGGTTCCAGGGTCAGAGCTGTGTTCCCTTGGAGAAATGCTGCAGGAAGACCTTTTCTCATTGTGACGAACTGTCTTTGTCAATCTGTCTGCTCCTGAGTGAGAGTCAAAGCTGCTTGCCTTCTAATGGCCTAGTGGTCTGTCAATTCAGAAACCCAGTTCATGGGCTCAAATCATACAACAGTAGATGGTAGAAGTTGAATTCAGTAAAAAAAAAATGTGGAATTATGAGTTTAATGATGATCGTGAAACTGTGGTCAATTCAAAGTTTTTGAGAACATTTGTAGCTCGGGTTGTGAATGAGGTTGGATTTGGTTGCAGATATTTTGTCATCTTGCTAGGTAACATGGTCACCACGCCTCTGGTGAAGCGTTGGTGTTCTGTCCCACATGCCTTGGTTTGTGGCAAAACCAGTGCAATATACAAAATATCGTGGAAGGACTGTGAGAAATACTACATAGGCCAAACCAGGAGAAAATTGACAATAAGGATACACGAACACCAACTGGCCACCAAGAGACACGACCAATTCTCACTTGTCTCACTACACACTGACAAAGAGGGACACGGATTCGACTGGGACAACACGTCCATAATCACACAAGCCAAACAGAGACACACCAGGGAATTCCTGGAGGCCTGATATTCCAACTGGAACTCCATCAACAAACACATCGAATTATTTCCTGTGAACAAACCACTCAGAAACAGAGCCGGAAGTAATACGAACCATCCCAAAAAGCTGAGGCATATAAATGCAGAGATGGTGGGAACTGCAGATGCTGGAGAATCTGAGATAACAAGGTGTAGAGCTGGATTAACGCAGCAGGCCAAGCAGCATCAGAGGAGCAGGAAGGCTGATGTTTCAGGCCTAGACCCTCCTTCAGAAATGGAAGAAGAGCCTAGGCACAAAACGTCAGCCGTCCTGTTCCTCTGATGCTGCTTGGCGTGCTGTGTTCATCCAGCTCTACACCTTGTTATCACATATAAATAACAAGTGGAACAGAATACCAGTGCTTCACTGGAGGCACACTGGCGATGTTACCTAGAAGGGTGAAAAACATTTGCAACCAAACCCACTGGATGGGTGAGCAGGTCTACAACCTCATCAATGTCAATTGTTGGAAAAGCACATGTAGTTCACTAATGTCCTTGAGGGAAGGAAAGCTGCCATTCTTACCTGGTCTGCCCGACATGTGACTCCAGACCCACAGCAATGTGGTTGACTCTTAACTACCCTCTAGGCAATTCAGGATGGACAATAAATGCTGCCAAGTCAACAACGCCCTCAGCCTGTGAAGTAATGCAAAAGCAAAATCAGAAAAACCTGTTAATGAATGGGACTGTCAGGTGGGCCTCAGTGAGAGCACCCTGTCCCCAGATTCACACTGTTGCGGCTTCATGCCTCAGTCCAGAGACATGAGAACTTCATCCAGGCTAAAAATGCAGTGCAGTACCGAGGGAGTGCTGCACTGTCGGAGGGTTAGTGCTGAGGGAGTGCTGCACTGTCAGAGGGTCAGTACTGACGGAGCACCGCACTGTTGGAGGATGAGTGCTGAAAGAGTGCCGCACTCTCGGAGGGTCAGTACTGAGGGAGTGCTGCACCGTCAGAGGGTCAGTACTGAGGGAGTGCCGCACTGTCGGAAAGACTGTCTCTGAGATGGTCCTTCTGTCTTCCCATGTACGAGATCCAAAGACACTTTCCAAACAATGGCGTATGTGTACTTCCCCATGTCCTTAATTCCTCAAACAGCAGATTGCCCAGTTATTCTGACATTGCTGCTTTTGGGAATTGTCATTATTAGGAAATAACCTGTGCAGTTTCTTAGCATAAAATAGGGACCACCCTCTGAAGCAGCTCATTTTCTGTCAAATGATTCGGCACGGCCTGAGGTTGTGAGTGGCACTGCATCAAACATTGTCTTTCATTCCAATGCTCCTCACAGGGATAGCAGAAGTGAGTTTGCCCCCCTGGTGCCCTTGCCCCCGTCGATTATGTTCCAGCATAGCAGGACGTCAGCACGGCAAGCAGACGAATTTCGTGACCAACGGCTAAGGGTAAGGAATCAGCAGGCATTGGAATTCGAGATCAGAGCAGATCAGGGTACACAACTGGGATCAGCTGAGTATGCTGCAGGGAATTGTGGGCTATACAGTGTCTTTGAATGCCCACTGAGTCTGATGACATTACCATTGTTGATTGAAGATTAGACTGTGTTGCTATCACCACTGAGTCACCAAGGTGGGAAGATGAAAGGGAAGACAGACAGAGCATTAGGGGGTTTGGGTGGGGTAGGGGCAAATTTAGCATCAGTGGAGGAAACCAAATGCCAGCTTTGGGAGGTGGAGGTGGTGAGGAGAGACAGTTCAGGATGGGGGTTCAGGGGCTGCAGTAAAATGAATTCTATGTGATCTCCCACCCCATCCCTGCCCCGGGGGAGGACTGATCAGGAGGGCAGGAGATCAGGGGATGGATAGAAAGGAGGTCCTGGAGGGGGAGAGACAAGTCTGGGGTGGGGTGGGTGGTGGGGGAGTGTGGATGTTTGGGAAGAGAAGGGAGCAAGGTCAGGGAATGGTGGGGAGAAAAAGCCACTGTCTGTTCTCCCGTCTTACCACCGCCTCCCCCCCCTCACAGCCTGGCTATATGTTTAGCAACCTCTCTTCCCCTAACCCCCATGTCCATCTTACACACTAATACCATCCCCACCCCCTCAAACCACCCAGAATTATTTAAACTGGAACACAGGGAGGTGTATTTGCTGGCTTCATGCTTAGGGAGATCACAAGTCATGAGCCCCCAAGCAAAGAAAGCATTTTCAATGAATTTTCAGCCCAGCATTTCAAAAGCAGATCAAAATTGACAGCACTTTGAAATCTGTGAATGTGCAGGTTGCTGAGTTTGAAACAAAAATTCCTTAAAGTCAATAAATTGTTTGGAGGACCTTCTTGATAATTACATTTTCAACAATCCTTTCTACGTTAGCATGTCCTTATATTCAGTGTCAAGCACAGTGCAATTCACAAAAGATAATTGTCTGATCAATCCACTGTATAAAACATTCATTCGTAATTTTCAGCATGGTGGCTCTGGTTAGCAGGGGCCCAGGTTTGATTCCACCCTCGGGTGACTGTCTGTGTGCACAGTCGCCCCGTGTCTGTGTGGGTTTTCTCTGATGCTCCAGTTTTCAGCCACATTCCAAAGATGTACAGGTTAGGTGGATTGGCCAGACTAAATTACTTCATAGTGCCCCCAGAGATGTGCAGGCTGGGTGGATTCGCCATGGTGTGTGGGGTTATGTGGATAGAATGGGTGGAAGGGATGGTCTTCAGAGTGTTAGTACAAACTCAATGGGCCAAATAGCCTCTTTCTACACTGTAGGAATGCTATTGTACAAAATGCAGAGGAATGGGATTGTGGGAGATATAGCAATTTGGATCGGAAATTGGCTTGCTGAAAGAAGACAGAGGGTGGTAGTTGATGGGAAATGTTCATCCTGGAGACCAGTTACTAGTGGTGTACCGCAAGGGTCGGTGTTGGGTCCACTGCTGTTTGTCATTTTTATAAATGACCTGGATGAGGGCGTAGAAGGATGGGTTAGTAAATTTGCAGACGACACTAAGGTCGGTGGAGTTGTGGTTAGTGACGAAGGATGCTCTCGGTTGCAGGGAGACATAGATAAGCTGCAGAGATGGGCTGAGAGGTGGCAAATGGAGTTTAATGCGGACAAGTGTGAGATGATGCACTTTGGTAGGAGTAACCGGAATGCAAAGTACTGGGCTAATGGTAAGATTCTTGGTAGTGTAGATGAGCAGAGAGATCTCGGTGTCCATGTACACAGATCCTTGAAAGTTGCCACCCAGGTTGACAGGGCTGTTAAGAAGGCAAAAAGCTTTTATTAATAGAGGGATCGAGTTCCGGAACCATGAGGTTATGCTGCAGCTGAACAAAACTCTAGTGCGGCCACAATTGGAATATTGCATACAGTTCTGGTCACCGGATTATAAGAAGGATGTGGAAGCTTTGGAAAGGGTGCAGAGGAGATTTACTAGGATATTGCCTGGTATGGATGGAAGGTCTTACGAGGAAAGGCTGAGGGACTTGACGCTGTTTTCATTAGAGAGAAGAAGGTTGAGAGGTGACTTAATTGAAACATATAAAATAATCAGAGGGTTAGACAGGATGGATAGGGAGAGCCTTTTTCCTAGGATGGTGACAGCGAGCACGAGGGGGCATAGCTTTAAATTGAGGGGTGAAAGATATAGGACAGATGTCAGAGGTGGTTTCTTTACTCAGAGAGTAGTAAGGGAATGGAACGCTTTGCCTGCAACGGTAGTAGATTCGCCAACTTTAGGTACTTTTAAGTCGTCATTGGACGTACATGGAATAGTGTAGGTTAGATGGGCTTGAGATCGGTATGACAGGTCGGCACAACATCGAGGGCCGAAGGGCCTGTACTGTGCTGTAATGTTCGATGTTCTATGTTCTATGAATCTAACTAGGGTTTAAGGATTCAATTTTGCGAGGGTGTTTCAAAGTCTTCTGGAAAAGGCAGTTTTCCAGCATTTTCCAAACCATTTCCATGGCCAAATCCTGTTCGTGCACAGATCATGTGCCAATTCACTGTGCAAGGTACACATGCTCAGAGACTGTAGAGATTGGGTCTAAAGTTTCCCCTAACAACATCAAATCACATGGATCTTCAGCTGTCTCTGACAAGCTGAGGCCAGGAAGTAACTGAAGGAATATATTTTAAAACTCAAATTCACTGGGTAGATTCAGTCATTACATACAGAAATGTCAGTTACTGAAAAAAGAATTGGGAGCCAAAGCTGTTTCAGAAATATAGTCAGTGACAAATAAGGATTGTTTCCAGTTCTTCACAGGGTTTTCCCATTAAAAACATTTACCTTGATATTTTCAGGGGTAACACAGAAATGTGATAATAGGAAGTGAGGTTTCTGGTCAGGTTGTAGTAGAACTTTACAGGGCAGAAGCAGGCCATTTGACATATTGTGTCTGTACTGGCTCCAGAAAGAGCCACCCAGTTAGTCCCATTCTCCAGCCCTATCTCCATAGGCCTCTAACCTCATCACCTTCAAATATATATTCAGCTCTCTTTTGAAACCTCTTATGGAACCAACCTCAATCACTCTCCCAGGGACCACATTCCAAATCCTAACAACTCTTTGAATAAACACGTTTCTCCTCATCTCACTCCTAGCTCTCTTGCAGACAACCTTGAAATTGTCAACCCTAAGTTACAGACGTATCAACTAGTGCAAACAGAATATCATTTAATCTATCAAAATTATCCATGAGTTTGAACACCTTAATAAGATCACCTCTTCATCTTCTCTGCTCCAAGGAAAATAACCCCAATCTTTTCTTGTGTCCACATTCCCTCATTCCTGGCCTCATTCTTGCAAATCTCCTGTAAATTGTCCATAGGGTTTTAACATCCTTCCTTAAACAAGGTGCTCAGAACCGAACTGAATACTTCAAATGTGGTCTGACCATTGATTTGGAGAGGTACTACATATATAGTTGTTGGTGACGTATGTTGCATTAATCTGGCTGTGCATCTTTAATTTACGGTGTGCTAGGATCTAGAGAAAGGAAAATTGGAATATCCCCACAACAACCATTACCTCCCCATCGAAAACCAAGGACGGGCTGTGTCAATGCCACGACTGGAGCTGGAGTCTGAGGTAACTTCTGTTTCCTGCCTTTATCCAAACTAGTGTCTATGCTTCTTTCTCTGGTTCACAACAGTAATGTGAAGGCATGTCTCCTGTTCTTGGTAAATTCCTGATACCCTTCATCAATCTCTCCATAACCTGAGGGAATGGTCTCTGCCAACTCGACATCAGAACTACTCATCAGTTTATGGTTCAACAATGATGCCTGTCATTCTTCTAAATTCTAAGTGCGTACAGCCCTAACTTACTCAACCTCTCCTCATAAGACAGTCCTTTCATAACTGGGATCACTGTAATGAACCTTCTCTGGAATTGAATACTGTTGTATCTTACCTTTGATAAGGAGAACAAAACTACTCACAGTTTTCCAGCTGAGGCCTTTGATAATATTAGCAAGACATCCCTATTTTTGCACCTCATTCCCTTTGAAGTAAAGGCCAACACTCCATTTACCGTTTCCATAATTCACTGGGCTTGGATGTTAGTGATTTTTGTGATTCATGCATTAGGACTCCCCAATCCCTCTGTTCTGTAGCTTTCTGCAGTGTTTCTCCATTTATATGACAGTTAGCCCATTGTTTTTCCCCTGCCTAAGTCCCAAACTTCATATTAAATCACCACTCACCAGGCAGCATTAAATGATCAAAGCCCCTCTGCTATTTGTAGATTTTTGGTTTTGACCTCATGAATCAGTCCATCAATGCCACATCAGCAGCAATAGAAAGTAAAACTCCAGGCCAACACTCAGATTTGCACAAACGAAACAACAGCAATGACGGAGATAACAAGGTGTAGAGCTGGATGAATGCAGCAGGCCAAGCAGCACCAGAGGAGCAGAAAGGCTGACATTTCGTGCTTAGACCCATCTTCGTCAGCTTTCCTGCTCCTCTGATGCTGCTTGGCCTGCTGTGTTCATCCAGCTCTACACCTTGTTATTACGGATTCTCCAGCATTGGCAGTTGCTACTATCTCTGAATCAGCGACAACAGTATAAGTTTTCTTGAAACCTGATGTGCTTGTGTTTGCCTGAAAAATAAACCTGACCAACACTGTTGTCAACTCTCAGCCAGTTGTACTCCTGTGGAATTTAACTTCTCGTTGCAGGAAGCCTTCAGCCCCCCTCAACTCCCTTCTACCCTGGTTCTGTAGTTGACCTCTGCTCTCTGTTCCTGCCCTTGCTCGCCCCATCCCTCTCACTGGGCTCTAGAGGCTAACACTCACATAAATTACTTGGCATATTTAACACCACTCCAGGACTAAATGCAAGAATAAATAACTCTCCTGGATAACGTTTTCAGATAGAACTTCTGTAGCCCCACTTTAACAACTGACTTTGCACAAACAACAGTGGGGTTTTGTGGGGAAAAGAATACCCAAACTTTCTTAAAATTAAACTCGACCTGTTTGTGGTCCGGAAGCTTGGAAAATACAGGGGCCTAGTCTGTCTAAGATAATAAAATGTGAGGCTGGATGAACACAGCAGGCCCAGCAGCATCTCAGGAGCACAAAAGCTGACGTTTCAGGCCCAGACCCTTCATCAGAGAGGGGGATGGGGTGAGGGTTCTGGAATAAATAGGGAGAGAGGGGGAGGCAGACCGAAGATGGAGAGAAAAGAAGATAGGTGGAGAGGAGAGTATAGGTGGGGAGGTAGGGAGGGGATAGGTCAGTCCAGGGAAGACGGACAGGTCAAGGAGGTGGGATGAGGTTAGTAAGTAGGAGATGGAGGTGCGGCTTGGGGTGGGAGGAAGGGATGGGTGAGAAGAAGGACAGGTTAGGGAGGCAGAGACAGGTTGGACTGGTTTTGGTATGCAGTGGGTGGAGGGGAAGAGCTGGGCTGGTTGTGTGGTGCAGTGGGGGGAGGGGACGAACTGGGCTGGTTTTGGGATGCGGTGGGGGAAGGGGAGATTTTGAAGCTGGTGAAGTCCACATTGATACCATTGGACTGCAGGGTTCCCAAGCGGAATATGAGTTGCTGTTCCTGCAACCTTCGGGTGGCATCATTGTGGCACTACAGGAGGCCCATGATGGACATGTCATCTAAAGAATGGGAGGGGGAGTGGAAATGGTTTGCGACTGGGAGGTGCAGTTGTTTATTGCGAACCGAGCGGAGATGTTCTGCAAAGCGGTCCCCAAGCCTCCGCTTGGTTTCCCCAATGTAGAGGAAGCCACACCGGGTACAGTGGATGCAGTATACCACATTGGCAGATGTGCAGGTGAACCTCTGCTTAATGTGGAAAGTCATCTTGGGGCCTGGGATAGGGATTAGGGAGGAGGTGTGGGGGCAAGTGTAACATTTCCTACGGTTGCAGGGGAAGGTGCGGGTGTGGTGGAGTTGGAGGGCAGTGTGGAGCAAACAAGGGAGTCACGGTGAGAGTGGTCTCTCCGGAAAGCAGACAGGGGAGGGGATGGAAAAATGTCTTGGGTGGTGGGGTCGGATTGTAGATGGCAGAAGTGTCGATGGATGATGCGTTGTATCCGGAGGTTGGTGGGGTGGTGTGTGAGAACGAGGGGGATCCTCTTTGGGCGGTCGTGGCGGGGGCGGGGTGTGAGGAATGTGTTGCGGGAAATGCGGGAGACACGGTCAAGGGCGTTCTCGACCACTGTGGGGGGAAAGTTGCGGCCTAGTCTGTCTGTCTGCCTGTCTCAGTGCCTGTAACAATGTGTGAAACAGGATTGAGAGAAAAGTTCCAACGAAAGATTTGGGAAAGCTTGAATTGTTGATATGAACGTGAAGTTATGCACTTTGGCAGGAAAAACCATGGGCTAACAATCATTTAAATAGAGTAACATGGCAGAAAGCTGCAGAACAAAGAGATCTGGGAGTCCTAATGCATGAGTCACAAAAAGCTAACATCCAAGCTCGGTGAGTAATAGAGGAGGCAGTTGGAATGTTGGCCTTTACTTCAAAGGGAATGGGTACAAAAATAGGGATGTCTTGCTCATATTATCAAAGGCACTGGTCAGACCTCAGCTGGAAAACTGTGCGTAGTTTTGTTCTCCTTATCGAAGGTAAGATACACAGGCATTCACTTCCAGAGAAGGTTCATTAGAGTGATCCCAGGTATAGAGGGACTATCTTATGAGGAGTGATTGAATAAATTAGGCCTGTACTCACTGACAATTTAGAAGAATGAGAGGCATCTTATTGAAACATACATGAATCTGAGGGGACATGACAGGGTAGATGCAGAGAGGTTGTTTCCCCTTGTGGGAGAGACCGGGACCAGAGGGTGACACATTTATGACAGTGATGAAGAGGAATTTCTTCTCTCAGAGTGTAGTTAATCTGTGGAATTCTTCACCACAGAGGGCTTTCAAGGTAGAGTCGTAAAGTATAATCAAGACTGCGATAGATTTTATTTCAGTGAGAGAATTGGGGGTTATAGGGAAAAGCAGGAAAGCAGGATGGATTTTCAGAGCAGACATGATCTCACAGACCACAGACTTGATGGTCTAATGGCCTATTTCTGCTTCCACATGTAATGGTTAGTGGAGGTTTTCTATCTGTCTGGCCAATATACTTTTAATCACTTCGATATGTTGCTTTTGTTAATGTTGCGGTCTCGGAGACTAACAGTCTGTGCTTTCTTTGTCTTGTTAGTGTACCATGTGCCCAACAGTTGTGAATTTCCACCAGGCTCCTCTGACCAGCCATGTCCTTCTGCCACTTTACTGCTGGAGGCTTCCAGACTGTAGTCAGCAGTCAGTCATGGGCTCATGGAGCCATACAGCACAGAAGCAGGCCCTTCAATACAATCTGTCCAGCGTTTCCCAAACTAAACTAGTCTTATTTGCCTCCATATCCCTCTAAACCTTCCCTATTCATGTACCTGTCCAAATGTCTTTTAAATGGTGTAACTTCATCTACCACATCCTCTGTCAGCTCGTTCCACAAACACACCATGGTCTGGGAGAAAATTTGCTGCTCGAGTCCCTTTTAAATCTTTCGCCTCTCATCTTACACTTATGCCCTGTGGTTTTTGGACTCCACTAAAGTGGAGAAAAGACCTCTGCTGTTCATCTTATCTATTGCCCCCTAATGATTTTATAAACCCCTATAAGGTCAGCCCTCAGCCTCCAACACTCGAGGGGGTAAAAAACCCAGCCTAGGTCGCTTCTCCTTATAACTCAAGCCGTCCAGTCCTGGTGATGTCCTTGCAACTTTTCCAGTTTAATAATATCCCTTCTGCTGTGAGTTTACAAGTCCAGCAAAGCCATTTCCTTAAAGAGAAAAGGAAAGTAATGTCTAAATAAGTAATGATATCCTTGATGCCCAGTGGATATGACAATTACTGTGTGCTTGCAGTGTTTCTATTACACCTTCCAGAACAAGACATCCTAAAGCAACATCTGATGCCCTGTATTCCATGTCCCTTTTGTAAAGCACAAAACTTCAATGATCCTGCCTCGTGAAAGCAGCCAACATAACCAAAGATCCCTCCCATTCTGGTTACACTCTCTTCCACCCTCTTCCATCGGGCAGAAGATACAAAAGTTTGAAAACAGATACCAACAGATTCAGGAGCAGCTTCCTCCCCATTGTTATCAGACTTGTGAATGCACCTGCTCATATATTAGAATTGATTTTTTTTTCTCTGTAGCTGAAACACTACATTCAACATCCGGTTCTATTATCCTGAAATGCTTATGTGAGGTATAAAATCACAGGACACCAGGTAACAGTCGGACTGGCTTATCTGTAAACGTCAACTTTTGGAGCTCAGCTCCTTCCTCAGGCATAGTGTGAGAGAGGGTATAAGTCACAGAACTTATAAGCAGAAAGATAACAACCCTTGGAAGGTTCATCCAGCTCTACGCCTTGTTATCTCGGATTCTCCAGCATTGACAATTCCTAACATCTCATAACATTAAAACTGGCTGCCTCTTGTTGAATGTTTAATCAGTTAGGAAGAAGAATACTAATTAAAATGTAAAATCCAGATTTCTTTTAAGCCATTGTCCCGAAATAATTAAAGGTTTTATCAATGTATACAAGAGGTGACATCTCAGGTCAGACAATGTATTTTAGGTGTGAAGTCTTGCTTAGAATCTGACTATGTTTTAAACTGGGGTCAGATTTTTTTTTGACCAAAACAATGTTTCTGCGACTACACAAATAACTTGGATGAATAACTCATCTGTGTCTGTGTATGCGTGAGTATTGCATTCAATTCTGGTTGCCACGTTACAGGAAAGATGTGAAGGATTTGGAGAGGGTGCAGAAGATGGTTACCAGGATGCGGCCGGGATAAGAGGCTATGAGCTATACGCCAGCTACATTTGTGGCAGTCGGTTAGCTCAGCTGGTTAGAGTGTGGAGCTAATAACACCAGGGTCATTGGTTTGATCCCCATACTGACCAACTGTGTTGGATTCTGTAGCTGCAAGTTGCACTGTGTTCTGACAGGAGGCTTGTGTGGTAGCCTCTGCTTTTGGGCAGCACAGTGGCTCAGTGTTTAGCACTGCTACCTGCCAGTGCCAGAGACCCAGGTTCAATTCTGGCCTCGGCGACTGTCTGTGTGGAGTTTGCACATTCTCCCTATGTCTGTGTGGATTTCCTCTCACAGTCCAAAGATGTGCAGGGTAGGTGGATTGACCATGCTAAATTGCCCATAGTGCCCAGGGACATTTAGATTAGGTAGATTAGACAAGGAAAATGCAGGGGTATGGGGAATGAGTCTGGGTAGGATGCTGTTCGAAGAGGGCAGTGTGAAATTGTTGGGCCAAATTGCATGTTTCCACACTGTAGGGATTGTATGATTCTATGAGATGCTAGGAAAAACTTGGGTTGTTTCTCTGCAATAGCACAAGCTGATGGGAGACTTGATAAAAGCCGGTAAATTGTGAGATGCATAGATAAGGTCAGAATTTTTTTCTCCAGAGTTGAAATATTTGATCCTCGGGGGGCATACATTTGAGATGAGGGGGAAATGTTCAGTGGAGATGTGAAGGGCAAGTGTTTTACACAGAGAGCGGTAGGAATGTGGAACATGCTACAAGGGGTCAGTGGTGGAGACAGATACAATAGGGGCATTTAAGAGACTTCTGGATAAGCATGTGAATATGCAAGGAATGGAGGGATATGGACCAAGAGCGGGCAGAAGGAATTCATTTACTTTGGTATCATGTTCAGCACAACATCATGGGCCAAAGGACCTGTTCCTGTGCTGTACTGTTCTATGTTCTATGTATTTCCTACAGCTGGCAAAACAATACTTTTCACTGTATTTCAGTACCTGTGACAATAATAAATCAAAACCAAATTAATGACGTTCTCCACTGGCAATTACATTAGATCCCTTCCTGTCTTGTCTCTCCTCACTAACATTGTTCATCCATTTAACTGTCTCTTCTGAGTTTAGAACAGATCCCGAATGGGCTAAAGATTGGTCTCATGTATTTATCTGATGGGATCAAAGGCTTGGTCTCACTTTGTGGCAGGCTGTGACCCAAAGTAGAGTGCGTACTGGCACCTGTATCAAATGGTAGGTTATGAGCATTGGAAATGCTTTGAAGTTGACTTAAAAAGACAAAAGCAGAGGATGCTACTGCCACTTCAAGTTGTAAAGTGTTGAAAAAGAGGTTATCATGCAAAGTGATAGTACCTTTGGATTGTAGATCGTGGAAGATGGGAATGCTGGGGGAGGAACAGAGAGTCCTTTGAAAGGATTGGGTGGGAGTAGGTGATGAAATAACAGCACACGGGCAGGATGTGGGGAAAGTGAGAAGTTGCATTCTTCACTATATAAAAGGACAAGAAATACCAGCCAAAACTGAAAAGTACCTCACAGCCAAACAATAATGTGTCTATTATTAAAACACCTCATGTTAGTGCATGTGTGATTTCAGTGCTGCTAACCCTTCTTCTCTGGTGTGTGTTGTTCCTCTATGACTTGGAAGTCAACGGAAGACAGAAGCCCAATGAAACGTTCATTCTCCACATTTGCTGGCCATCACTTGAGTGGGAGCTGGCTTAGTGAGTACTCGCTTGAGAGAGCTGGCCCAAATGACCTGTACCAGAAACGGGGATGCAGACCGCTACGGTCATCCGGCAAGTCTTCAACTGCAGGTACACTCTGACACGGCTGAGTGACCTTGTGTCTGTGAATGTTGGGTTAAAAAGGTGACTGCTTTTGCCTGGATTGGCAAAGAAGTGGTTGAGTTAAAATTCCTTGCTTGGGTTTTAGCTGTCTCCTGATTATTGAGCCTTGCAGCATTCCTCCTTGGCTCATTTAATGGGGATCGCACTCGAAGCTGGATGCAGGTCACACAAATGAATATTGAGGTAAAAAGGTTTCATTTTGGTGAAATAATTCAGAGCACCTTATTAACAATAAATGGGAAAGGAGCAAATGATGACCCTGATGTGATCAGGTTTATGAGGATGAGTCATGAACCAAGTGTTATTGGATAAAGTTCACCACAGTAAGCAGGATATAACTTTTTCTTGGGACGTGGGAAACACTAGCAAGGAAGCAATGCTGGATTTTTTATTTCTTTATTTTTCTAATTTTCTTTGTGCTAAGAACTTGTACTGAAAAATCTACCTAAATACCTTGTACCTGAGATAGTGCTTTTAAACTTTTCGTTATACTCATTTGAGGACAGGGACAATAAATCTAATTCAGTTCATTGGTTGCCCATGGCTAACTGCTTTGCTAGACCATTTTCAAAATGCCCACATTGCTATGGGCCTGGAGTCACACAGAAACCATTTCAGCAAGGCTAGCTGATTTCTTGCTCTCAAGGGCATTAGCAAACCAGACAGGTATTTACACAAAATGGCTGATCATTTAATGGTCACTCTCACCATGGCTTGCTTTCAATTCTGCATTTATTCATTGAATTTGAGCCCCAGGTGCCATGGTAGGATTCGAACTCCTATCCCCAGAGAATTAACTTGGGCCTCTAGCTTGCTGGTCCACTACACCTGCACCTCCCCCAATTGATGGTCTGAAATACAGATGAGAAACGGGACGTGTCTAAAGAAGTATTTAAAAGAGTACCTGTACACACATTCTCAAAAGGCAAGACTCTATATGTGTAATTGAACAACATAGGGACATGTGAAACTGTATAGAATCATAACTAAGGGTTTGTATGAAGACATAAGGCAGCAAAGAGTCCCCCAGATTGATAGAAATACAAAGATAAGTAGCAGCAGAACATTGAGAAGAGGATACAAAAGAGAATTTGCAGACACTACCAAAGTTTTGCAAGTAAATTCTGATAAAATAACTGAACATATTTCCTGTTCAGAGAGCATTAGAGTGGATTTACAAAGGGTCAGACATCTTTGGTGATCATGGTTGCGTTGTTTAAAGCGCTCACTGATGTGAGAGACAAGGGAACGTCGATAGATGTGGTTTATATGATCTTCCAGAAGACATTCAAGAAAGTTCCACACAAGAGACTTTTCATAAACATGGAAACATATGGAAACCTTTTCCAGTGGGTAAGAAATAGGATTAGAAGTAGGAGACAGTGAGTCAGGATAGTGTAGTTTAGTGGCAGAAGGAGATTGTAGTGGTCTGTACTGAGGTCTCAGCTTTTTCAATTCTACTCATTTGCCCTCAAGAGGAAGATGAGTGTATTCCTCCTCTGGGGATTCCAGTGGGTGTTGAGGTCAACCAGTGCCCAGAGGTCATGCTGCAAACAGGCCAGAATAGTTCAGGTGATGGATCTTTTGATGAGTTGCTGTTTAGGGATTTCTAGCTCCACGCCCCTCCCCCTCCCACTTTGTTTGTCTGCCTTTGAAACATGCTCGCTTATTTTCTGCATCTTTTTTAGTCACTTATGCTGTGTGTAGTGATCCTGGGTGTGCCCTTCCCAGAACTTGCAGTCGATATAAAAACTCCAAGGTGAGACGTTTAGAGCACCCTCCTTTTACCGTTCTGAGAGTGTAGCCCAGACCCAAGCTCTCCATAGATATGCTTTGGTAAGTTGGTGACCAGGCTGTCTGCATTGTGCCTGTATCAGTTTGGGTGTGGATGTTTGTCCTTCCCTCCAATCTTCCAAAACTCTGAAAGGCAGCTGTAAGGAAAGGGCAAGTGGTTGAATTTGTTGGCATGGTACTATTACACAGTCCACGTCTTAATATGCATTCAGCAGAACTGGCAAGACTATTGCCCTTTAGACTTGTGGTTTGGTAGAAAGACTTAATCCTCTACATTCCCAGGCTGATGTTCAAAGTCTGCTGAAAGTTGCACTGCTTTAGCAAATGTCTTTGTTTCTCAATGTAGACAGCTTGAGAGAGAAAGAGAGTGCTACTGAGAGAAGTGAACTTATCCTCTACTGCCAGGATCAAAAGAGGGTATGCCTGGAGCAGGCTTGGACATTTCTCCAGTTTTCTTTAAGTTGATTGTAAGACTGTGAAAGTCACATTGGAGAGCTTGTTTGTACTACAATACAGGACCAGCTCACGGTCTGCAGCTCATATACAGTCATTGGCAAATGGGAAATCAGCAATTATGTCCCTGGAGACCTTGTTTTTGTCTGGAACCATCTCTGACTGAGATGCTTCGATATCCCAAGAATGCCTTCATGGCATCAGACAGTGTGACAAAGAAAAACATGCTGAAGTTGATTGGTGTTGGTAGGCAGCACTGTTTGAATACATCAGCGACAGGGAATTGGACAGAGACTCACCACCCAGGTCCTACAAGAGCATCCATCATGGACTGGGATCTCATCTACTCTGCTCCTAAGAAAGATTGATCCAAGTCGTTTTGAAAGGGGGAGAAGCTGGGAACTGTGGACAGACAGAGAGATTGAGGGCTCTGAGTACAGAAAGCACAAAAGCTCATGGACAGGACCAAACACAATCAAAGAAGTAAAAGGAATGTCGGTGTGGATTGCAAGGGGGCTGAAACCCAAAGGGGTTCTGTATCCATTGTGGAAAGCTTAGGCTTGACTCCATCTGGACTTCTGGGTTCAGTTCTGGCCTCCACACCTCAGGAAGGAGATATTGGAGATATGGGGTGCAGCACAGATTCCCCAGAATGATTCCTGGATGTACTAAGGGCAGGCTTCATCAATGTGCTTTGTGTTCCCTTGCCTTTAGATAATAGTGTGTTGATCTAACTAAAGTGTTCAAATTAACAGAGAGGGAAGGTGGAGCGAAGCTACTGGGGAGGGTGGGTGGGTGGGCATACAGAACAAGGGGACTTGACACTGAAGGTCTTTCTGGAGTGAAATCTTATTGCTTCACAATAAGATTGTAGGGGAATCAGAAATAATGGCCCACCCTGACATCCCCCATCGCCATTCCACTGACCACAAACCCCTCCCTGAAAAACACACTGTGGCTTTTGTTCTATCTAAAAATTTCCGGATTAAGAAAGTTGGGTTTTGACTGGGGAAGCTTATCAAGTTATATGGAACATTGGCATCTGCCTGACATTGTGGAAAATTGCCCAGGTAAGACCTGACATAAAATGATGCAGCTCCAGCAACACACTTTCTTGAAGGGAGAAGGATGTTGGCCAATGCTACATTGGAGATTATGAACCCAAAGTCGTGACTCAACACCCTGTTTAGGATCCTGACTGTGCAATTTGGAAAGCCCTGGCCTAATCTATGTTCTGCCATCCAGGAGAAAACAGGCCATTTGATTGGCACCACATCCACAAGTATCCACTCCCTCCATCACTAACAGCCAGTAGCAGCAGTGCATACCATCGACAAGATGCACTGCAGAAACTCACCAAGGCTTCTTAGACAGCACCTTCCAAACCCATCAAGTCAGGCAGCATCAGAGGAGCAAGAAAGTTGACATTTTGGGTTGGGACCCTTAATGTCAACTTTCCTGCTTCTCAGATACTGCCTGGCCTGCTGAGTTCCTCCAGCTCACACTGTGTCGTCTCTGACTCCGGCATCTGCAGTTCTTGATATCTCCGACCTTCCAAACCCATGACCATTTTCACCTAGGGGCCATTTCTTCACGGTTACCGGATCAATCTCCTGGAATTCCCTCCCTGATGGCACTGTGGTTCTCCCTATACCACATGGATTGCAGCGGCTCAAGAAGGCAACTCAATGGAAATTTCACTAGGGCTGCTTGGGGCAGGCAATAAATTCTGGGTTAGCCAGCAAAACCCACAACCTATAAGTGAATAAAATTTTAAAATGACCATACAATACAGTCTTGCAAATAGTGATCACAATGTCAATTAATTCAGTATTAAGTTTAAAAGGGAGGTGAAAAAGAGTTACAAGCCAAAGGTTTAGATGTCAGTAAGCTAAGCTTTGAAGTAACAAGGAATGGGTTACTCCCCGCCAGTGGGCTGAGTTAGTAGATACATCGCAAACAGGCGTACATCTACTGCCCTCATCCCACTAGTTTAAACCGTTAATCACTGATTCTTGGTCAATCTCAATCCCTCATACGCTGCCTGCATTACTCTAAGATGAGCGCACAATGATCGCCATGCTACAACGTAACTTCTGCTTCCTGAAAATGCTCCCATACACAGAACTCGGACCTCCATACTGAACACAGAAAAGTTACGGAAGTGCTGCTGTGCTCCAGATCCTCTACCTGAGCAGTGTCAGCTAAACCAGGGACCCGGAAACAAACTTGACCAGTAGTGCCTGGCTGTTAAAGGTAGCCAGCAGTGTTCCAAATGTCCATTGTTCCCTGAAGGTGGCAGCACAGGTCAATAGGTTGGTGAAAAAGACATACAGCATGGTTTCCTTCATCGGACGGGGTATTGAGTACAAGAGTTGGCAGGTCATGTTACAGTCGTATAAGACTTTGGTTTGGCCACATTTGGAGTACTGTGTACAGTTCTGGATGCCACATTACCAAAAGGACGTGGATGCTTTGGAGAGGGTGCAGAGGAGGTTCACCAAGATGTTGCCTGGCATGGAGGGTGCTAGCTATGAAGAAAGGTTGAGGAGATTAGGATTATTTTCATTAGAAAGACAGAGATTGAGGGGTACCTGATTGAAGTCTACAAAATCATGAGGGGTGTAGACAAGGTGGATAGCAAGAAGCTTTTTCTCAGAGTGGGGGACTCAATTACTAGGGGTCATGAGTTCAAAGTGAGAGGAGGAAAATTAAAGGGAGACATGCGTGGAAATTTCTTTACACAGAGGTTGGTGGGTGCCTGGAACGCGTTGCCAGCGGAGGTGGTAGATAGAAGATGTATCTGGACAGGTACATGGATGGGCAGGGAGCAAAGGGATACAGACCCATAGAAAATGGATGATAGGCTTACCCAGAGGATCTCGATCGGCACAGGCTTGGAGGGCTGAAGGGCCTGTTCCTATGCTGTAATTTTCTTTGTTCTTATGTATTCCGAAGTTGATAACCAGATGCCCAGATGCAGCATGACTAGCAGCAAAGAGACACCAAAAACAGCAAGGCGAAACAGCTTCCTTTATTTAAAACTAATAGTCGGCTGCAAGTGCAAAATTTATGTTTGAGTTCAATTCTGGCTGCTTTGCTACAGGGAGAATAATTGTAATTGGATTGGCTGCAAAAAGAGTTGACAAGGGAGACTGGAGGGGTTGAATTATCAGGAGATGGCGAATGAGCTGGGATTTTTTGCCTTTGGAGCATGGGAGGCTGAGTGGTGACCTTAGAGAGCTTTATAAAATGATGAGGGACATAAAAAAGTTGAATAGCCAAGGTCTTTTCCCCAGAGTGGGTGAGTCCAAAACTAGAGAGCTTAGGTTTAAGGTGACAGGGGAAAGATTTAAAAGGGACCTACTGGGCCACTTTTCACACAGAGAGTGGTGCATATATGGAACAAACTGCTAGAGGAAGTTATGGATGTTGGTAGAATTGCAACTTTTAAAAAAAGACGTTTGGACAGGTACATGGATAGGAAAGGTTTAGAGAGATATGGGCCAAAAACAGGCAAATGGGACTTCTTCAGCTTAAGATACCTGGTAGATGTGGACAAGTTGTGCCAAAGGCCTGTTTCCATGCTGTATGATTCTATGACTCTATAACCAGTTTTAAAATCTGGTTAAAAAAATGCCCGTACTCAGTCTTTTTTGTCACACGTAGTGCAGATCTGTAACCCAAAGTATGATCTCAGTTGTAGACTAGCGCCACCTTGGCTTTGTCTGCTAAATTAAAAATATCCCTGGCTAATGATGATAAATTATGAAGCTGAACCATCTAAAAGGAATCCAGATAAATTCCATACAGAATGGGAAAATGAATTCTATTCACCGCTGTGAAAGACAAGAGCATTTGCCTGATGTTTCACCAAGATATATCAGGAAGTAAAAAGGTGAATTTGGAAAATCATTGCACAACGATGTACAGTAAATTCAGGGACAGTTTTCCCTTGAACGGCATGCTTTGGACAAAGAGAATTGATGAGCTGAAAACCATTTTTAAAGCTCAATGTCACTTTTTCTAAGCCACCCTGCCCTGCAGTATCATTTTGCATTTTCGCAGAACTCAAGAAATCATTCATGGATGATAAAAGAATCAAAGACACAATGACTGAGGCTGTTGACTCTTTCCTCAAAGACTTTAGGACCAAAGAAGAAATAATAAGGGCTATCTAGACTTTGGTGCTGCCACAGGAGCAAGATGGGTGGAATCTTTGTCTGAAGGGGTCTATCAGCAACTGCAGCAGGACCTGAAGGACTGTGAACACAGTCGCTACAGTTCCATGACTCCTTGACATGAACAACACAACTCAGCTGATTGTTTTTTGTGCGCATTGTTTGTAAGGACATAACCATGAAAGAGGATCTTCTCACCCATTTTCTTAAAAAGAGAACAAGACATGAGGATATCTACATCAAAGTCGAAAGGCTTGTGCTTGAGAAAAACATTCTGACACATTGGAATGCTTTTCACAAGCGCATACCCTTTGGAATAATCATTGTTAAACCTAAATAGAGCCAGACAAGTTCCATGTATTACTCTGAATACTTTTGACAAATGTGCTGCCTTTACAAGGTTAGCATAGAGTCTTACAAATGCGGAAACAGCCCCTTCGGTCCAAATGGTCCATGCTAATCTGATCCAGTCCCATTTGCCAGCATTTGTTTCATATCCCTCTAAACCCTACCCATCCTGATACCTTTCAAATGTTGTAATTGTCTCCACCACTTCCTTTGGCAGCTCATTCCACACATGCACCACCCTCTGCATGAAAAGTTTACCCATTGAGTCTTTTTGATATCTTTCCGCTCTCAATTTAAACTTATACCCTCTAGTATAGACTCCATGAGCCTGGGAAAAAGACCTTGGCTATTCACCCTATCCATGCCCCTCATGATTTTATGACCCTCTGTAAGGTCACCCCTCAGCCTCCGATACTCAAGGAAAGAAAGCCCCAGTTTTGATTCTCCCAGGCATTGTGAAAGTCAATGAGATTATTGCTGTTTCTATCCCACACTCCTTCCCTTAGCTGGCTTAGCACTCTGTTCCACGCTGGGTTGGTTTGTTTTGAGTTATCTTTGCCTCGATGTGCTTATTGCTATCATAATCCCAGCCTTCAAAATGAAGTGAGCATGTTGTCAGAGATGTGTTTTCCTTTCACAGTGCTCCGAACAGCAGACATCCCTTACATAGACAGCCTGGACAGAAGCCGTTCAAAGGAAAGGAAGCACTTGCTGTCACCTGATAGATCCCTATGCACCTCAGCAGAACGTGCTCAGTATCCACAGCACCATCCCCGGGATGAGAGGCTATCTCGGTCCCCTAGTCTCGGCCGATCTCGTTCTCACCGGAGACAGGTAGGCCCCAGGCTTGTGCTCATATCGAACGGTTCCTGTACCTACTTTAATACAAAGATTGATATTTATTGGACAGAGTTCAAACCTCGAAACCAAGTGTGCTGTATACCTGCTCTAAATTAAACAAGGAAGGACTAGTCAAACTTTAATGAACTAAACCTTGCAGGTTTTCATTCAGAAGGGTAGGCGGTAAGGGTAGAATTCTCTCTAGCTGTGAGAGACAGTAATTCAAGAAGTAACATACTTCATTTCAACATTGAAATGCAACATGCTGTGGTCATTATCAGATCTGAGCTCAGAATATGGGAAATTGAAGTACAATTGAAGGAGGCTATGTCCAGAGCTCAAAGTCATTGCTATCACTGTGAGAAAATGTTGTTCCTCACATGCACCCCTCCTCTTGCCTTCCCGTATCTCCTGACCAAAACCCTTCAATCTGGGTCCCCTAGCCCCAGTGTCACCAGTCAATGGGAGCAGCTTTCCCTGTCTCTCTTATCCAAACCCATTATAATCCTGTCCAACTCGATCAAATCTCCTCTTGATCCCCATTGCTTGATTTCGAAGGGAATGGAGTTATAAGACTAGGGGAGTTTTGCAAGACTGCACAAAGCACAGGTCAGACCACACCTGGAATATTTTATTATAAAGGGAATGGAGTGTAAAAACAAGGAGGTCTTGCAAAAAAAGTGCTATAGAAAACACCAGTCAGGCTGCAGCTGGAATACTGTGAATAGCTTTGGGCCCCTTATCCAAGGAAAGATAGACTGACATTGGAGGTATTGCAGAGAAGGTGCACTCGGCTGATCTGTAGTATGGAAAGACCGTCTTATGAGGAGAGGTTGAGTAGGTTGGGCCTGTACGCTTTGGAATATAGAAGAATGTGAGGCATCTTTATAGAAACCTGCATGATCCTTAGGGGACTTTACAGAGTTAATGCAGAAAGGTTGTTTCCCCTTGTGGGAGAGACCAGGACCACAGGACAGAAACTCAGAGTAAGGGGTTTCCTATTTATGAGAAAGATGAGGAAGAATTTCTTACCTGAAGGGAGTAAATCTGCGAAACTCTTCAGCACAGAGGGATATTGAGGTTAGTTCATTAAGTATGTTCAAGACTAAGACAGATTTTTAATCAGTAAGGGAATTTATGGACAAATGTCAGGAAAGCGGAGTTGGGAATAATCAGATCAGGCACAATCTCATTAAATGGCACAGCAGCTTCAATGTGCAGAATGGCCTAATTCAGCTCCCATGTGTTATGGCCTTAAAACCCACAGCCTGACTCCAGAACAGGACAAAAGGTGATCAGAACTTGCACAGTGGGAGCGGTGGTTTTTGGAAAGTCCAGAGTAATGCGAGCCTGTGGGTGGCATTATATAAACATTTGTATTTCTAGATCACGTTCCCAGCTGCAGAACTTCCCAAAATGTAGTAGAGCCAATGACTTACTCTGTTGAAGAGGTGTCATTGCTGTTAAGCCATTGCCAAAGGGAACACAGAAAGCTCCTACAAACTGCATCATCATTTATTTTTCTTTATTCGTTAATGGGATGTGGGCATCACTGGCAAGTCCAGCATTTGTTACCCAGTGCTAATTTCTCTTAAACTGAGTGGTGTTTGCTTGAATATCTCGGGGGGCAATGAAGATTCAACCACATTGCTGCAGGTCTGGACTCACGTGTAGAACAGAGCTGGTGAGGATGGCTGATTTTCTACCCTAAAGGACATTATTGAACAAAATGGATATTTCATTAAGTGCCATAAGGATCAGCCTGGGAGCCTCAGCAATTTCATAAACCTATCCAGATGTCTTTTAAATGTTGTAATTGTACCCACCTCCACTACTTCCTTTAGCAGCCCATTCCATACACACTCATTACCATATAACAAAGTTGTCCCTTGGAGCCCTTTTAAATCTTTCCCCTCTCTCCTTAAACCAATGGCCTCTAGTTTTGTCTCCCCTACTCTTGGAAAAAAGACCTTGGCTATTCACCATATCTATGCTCCTCATGATTTTACAAACCTGTATAAGGTCATCACAACGCTGCTGGGAAAACATCCCTGACCTATTCAGCCTCTGCCTATGACTCTCCAACCCTGCAACATCCTTGTAAATCTTCTCTGCACCTTTAAAGTTTAACAACCTAATTGCTGCAGCAGGAAGGGAGAATTGAGCACAGTATTCTAAAAGTGGCCTACCCAACACAGCCGCAACATGAAGTCTCAAATCTTATTCACAATATATATTATTGATTTGGATGAGGGAATAAAATGTAACATCTCCAAGTTTGCAGATGATACCAAGTTGGGTGGCAGGGTGAACTGTGACGAGGATGCAGGATCCTTCAGCATGATATTGACTGGTTGGCTGAGTGGAAAAAATCAATAGCAGAAGCAGTATAATTTGGATAAATGTGAGATTATTCACTCCAGAAGCAAAATCAAGAAGTCAGATTACTACCTGAATGGCAGTAAATTGGGAGAGGGGATGGTGCAGCGGGACCTGGATGCCTTTGTACACCAGTCGCTGAAGGTAAACATGCAGGAGCAGCAGACAGTAAAGAAGGCAAATGATATGTTGACCTTCATTGTGAGAGGTTAAGTACAGGAGCAGGGATATATTGTTGCAGTTATACAGGGCCTTGGTGAGACCACACCTAGAATACTGTGTGCAATTTTGGTCTCCTTTTCTGAGGAAGGATTCTCTTGCTGTCAAGGGCATGCAGTGAAGGTTTACCAGGCTGATTCTGGGGTTGACAGGACTGACGTATGAGGACGGATTGACTAGGTTGCGATTATTTTCACTGGAGTTCAGACGAATGAGGAGGGGATCTCATTGAGACTTATAAAATTCTAACAGGACTGGACAGGGTAGATGCATGGAAGATGTTCCCGATTGGATGTGTCCCGAACCAGGGGTCATAGCCTGAGGATTCAGGGTAAACCATTTAAGACAGGGATGAGGAGACATTTCTTCACCCAAAGAGTAGCGAACCTGTGGAACTGGTTACCATAGGAAGTAGCTGATGCTGAAACATTGAATGTATTCAAGAGGCGACTAGATGTAACCCATAGGAGCAAATGGGATCAAAGGTTCCGGCTGGAATGCCATGCCTCCAGGAATTCTCGTGCATGTCTCTGTTTGGCTTGTCCTAGGATGGATGTGTTGTCCCAATCAAAGTGGTGTCCTTCCTTAGCTGTATGTAAGGATACGAGTGATAGTGGGTCATGTCATTTTGTGGCTAGTTGATGTTCATCCACCCTAGGACAAGCCAAACAGAGACATGCACGAGAATTCCTGGAGGCATGGCATTCCAGCCGGAACTCCATCAACAAACACATTGATTTGGAGCCAATCTACCATCCCCTGAGAAAAAGAACAGGAAATGACATCACCAACCCAAGGAAACCTAACCAGATAAATAGTAAGCGGGACATAACACCAGCGCTTCGTCAGAGGCTCACTGATGATATTACCTAGAATGGTGACGAAACGTCTGAAAACTAACCTTCCAACTCAGCGAGCAAACTCACATCCAGAACCTCAACCTGAGCTACAAATCTTCTCAAAACTCGCTAACTCTGTAAGTATGAGGCTGGAAAAGCACAGCAGGTCAGATAGCATCAGAGGAGCAGAAGGGTCAATGTTTCAGGCAGAAACGTTGACTTCCCTTCTCCTCGGATGCTGTCTGACCTGCTGTGCTTTTCCAGCCTCACACCAATAGACTCTGGCTTCCAGCGCCTGCTGCCCTTATTGTCCCCCAGAATTGGAAACCTCCCTAATACCATTAAATATAAGTCCCACTGTGATTTGCCTTACTAAAATGAAACACCTCACATTTATCTAAATTAAATTCCATCTGCCGCTCCTCAGCCCATCCGACCTGAGAAGGGGGCAGAGTGTATTGCATCCAAGTTTGCTGACAATACAAAAATAGGTGGGAGCGCATGTTGTGATGGAGACACAGGGAACTCACAACAGATACAGATGGGCTGAGGGAGTGGGCAAAAACTGGGCAGATGGAGCTTAATGTAGGAAGGAGAGAGGTTGTGAACTTTGTTAGGACAGGTCAAAGGGCAGACTGCTTTTTAAATAGGGAGGGAGACTAACAAAGTGCAGTGTGAAGGGATTGGGGTGTTCTTGTGCCTGAAACATGATAAAGTTAAGCGCAGGTACAATGAGCAATTGAGAAGGCGAATGGAATTGAAATAACTGCACAGAGGCCACTATCCCGTCACCAAATCAGCCTTTATTTACTTGCGCACAGTGCACTGGCTCTGGCCAGCCAGCTTGGTGTCAGTCCCCTCAACTGAGGAGATTTTCATCTCCTGGTTTTATTCATCAGCCAGGACTTTCTTGATTGGCCCAGATTAACAATAACCTTGCAACCAACAGGCCACCCAGTTCCAACCAGTACGGGAATTTTGGTGTTAATTTCTAAGGGTTGGAATTTAAAAATGTGAAGGTCTTATTACAACTACATCCGGAGTACTGAGTCTCGCTATTTTTAAAAAAGATATGTTGGCAGCACAAAAGAGATTCGCTGGTGTGGTTACTGGGATAAAGGATGAATTATCACCAGTGGCTAAACAGGTGAGGCCTTTATTCACCAGAGTTTAGAAGAATGAGGAGTGATCTTACTGAAGCACACAAGATCCTCAGGAAACTTGAAAAATGTTGAGAAAACATTTGCACCGGTGGGGGAGTCTCAAACTCGCAACAATAGTGACAGAGTAAGGAGACACTCATTTAAAACTGAGGTGCAAGGGAGTGTCTTCTGTCTACCCCAGAGAGTTGTGGAAACTAGATCACTGGAAAGAGGAGGGAGATAGTTTCTTAAAATTTAGAGGAGTTGAGGGTTATGCGAAGCTGCATGTATGTTGAGACCTGGGATGGGGTACGTCAGCCATCATTTTGTTGAGTAATGGGACAGGCATTTATTTCCAATTCTGGAAGTCTCTGCCCCTGCCGGACTCTGTGAAGCAATAGGAAAATGAGAGGAAGCGCTGGTTACAATCAACAATTTTCTGAAGCAGTGTCCAGACCCGAAACGTCAGCTTTCCTGCTCCTCTGATGCTGCTTGGCCTGCTGTGTTCATCCAGCTCTACACCTTGCTATCTTACAATCGACAGTAGTGTCACAGGCACCATCATCTGAGACTAGCCTTACAAATACTGTCAAATTGACCTGTTCACAGATATTATCACACACCTCTGGAGAAAGAGGGAACTTGAACCTGGGCCTCCTGGCTCAGAGGTAGGGCACTACCATTGTGCCACAAAAGCCCAAGGCTAGCTTTATAAGTTGGATTGATACAGATAATGCAGAGAATGGAATGGGTTTTGAATTGGGTGCCCAGACTACAGAGCCAGTCCACTGTGCCCAAGTAAATAAAGGCTGATTTAGCGATCGGATATTGGCCTCTGTCCAGCTAGTTCAATTCCATTCACCTTCTCAATTGCTCATTGTACCTGTGTTAATTTTATCGTTTCTGGATGGCCAGTCCTGTGACAACGCCAGTATCACCCCTTTTAAATGACAGCAGCCAGAGAATTGGGTTCCAATGTTGTTGCTTGGGAGAGAGATGAAACTCAGCACTGCACCCAGGATTAGGTCCAGAGCTGCTTTCCAACAGCCTATCCAGTGTGGCAGGAACAGCATTAGTTTAATGTTTTTAGTAAAATGTGACAGTGCTCAAAGTGCTGCAGTCCCTTAACTGTCCCTTAGCTTGTGTACACACATGCACCTCACAGCAGACACAGATACATACATATGGACGCACACACTCACACTTACTCACTGTTACAGAGGGAACGGGTTAGTGGCCTAACCTGTCTGATAATTAAACCAAAACACCAGCCCCAATGTTTTAGGACAGGAGTAGAGGTTGCCATCTAATAATTACCATCGAAACGCCCAGAGAAGTTCATTTCTCCCCCCATAATCTGATAAAAGAGAAGTTAAAAGAAAGAAAATCCCTGATTGACTTTATAAATAACAAGAAACAATTTATTTATTTAACCCTAACAATGAACAAATTAACAGAATTACTGACAAACTGAACAATTATCCCCTGGACTACTAACTACTCCCAAACTGGCTCAAATTCTGCTGGAATGCTGTTCAAGTGAGTACAAGTCCCACTTATATAAATCCAATTAATAAGACAACAATAAATTAAAACTTAATCCCTCCAAGTTCTTGCAAATTGTGTCTTCTCCGTTACTCCACAAATGACTTTTTTTTGTTGATTCTGCTGTCAGGGATGTTTTTTCTCTAAAATTGTTTCTTTGATGGCTTCTAGCTAGAAATGCCGTGGTACCTTTTCAGGAGATGGTGCTTTCTCTAATACATAGATGACTGTGAGAACCAATGTTTTTTTTCTCTTTCTCTCTCTCTCTCTCTCTCTCTCTCTCTCTCTCTATCTATCTATCTATCTCTTTCAGAGAGAAAAAGAGAGCTAAAAGTTCTTAACCTGGGCGAATGGCGGTTCACTCTGGGGTCCCTGTCCAACTGCCCTTTTCTTTATACCCGTGTGAAATAACAATATTTCTTACATAGGATTGGTTCAATGTTGTCAATGCCATCAGATTTAAATTTGATTAGATTTTAGTATCTAAGGGCTTGGATTAAATTGATTGGCTAAATTAAAAACCCTGGTAAAAAGTGCTGATGGACCTTTCAATATAAATGTTTAAGTTTTGGGTACTTTCTATTCTGGCTGTTAAGTTCGTTTTTGGAGACTCTCACAGAGTTGGCGCAGTGACAAGACACTGACCTGTTTAGAAAAACACAAATCCTTTATTACAAAGCAAGTACAAGCTGTGGAGCATCACTGTACTCAACCCAGCACAAAGTGCAGAGTCTCATAAGCGATTCTCCCTGAGCAGCGGACAGTCCCTGCTTTTCATACTTTATCTAGTGCATAAGACATAAAGCGATTTTACATTTCACAATGGCATGATACATGAAACAATCACTACATCGGACAATGACATGATATACAAACAATTATTACATCAAAAACATAAAGAGAACAGGATACAGCATTGATCATTCATGAAGTGACTGCGAACGGCAGGAGGTGATTTCAAGCTGCCAAAGAGACAGAATGTAATTTCAAGCTGCCAAAGTGTCTGGCTTGAACATAAGTCAGTGCCCTGGCCCCTTTAGCAGAAACAGAAGTTATATTCTTTACAGGATCTAAGAAGTTTCACACCTTTACAAATGCTGCCCACCTGATCTTATTTGAGACAGTTTTCACATACCCCGATGCAGGAAGATAAAGACTTACAAAGTTTTACACCTAATTCTATTCAGGCAGGAAGTTTTAAGACAGTGTCTGCATACCTCTGTGTAAGCAGATAAAGAGCATTAATTTTTAGAGAATATAGAAATCAATGGGATGTTGTCCCAGTAACATCTCAAGCAACCTCCAGCTGCTGCTCACAGACATACATTTTAAAAATCTCTAAGCAAAGGAAAAACACATCACCTCTTAAAGACGCCACACATTCTTTCTCCCTTATTATTTTTACAAACATATTCTAGCTTCCAGCCTCCCAGTTCAAGAGTACTTACACAACTTCGCACACTCATGCACTCACACTCACACATACAGACACCCACACACAGACACACGCACACATTGACACACAGAGTGTCTGTCTCTGTCTCTCTCTCTCTCACACACACACACACACACACTCAAATTCGCACTCATGTACACACAAACACATACAGACACACACACATTGTCTCACAGATAACAAAGTGTGGAGCTGGATGAACACAGCAGGACAAACAGCATCTCAGGAGCACAAAAGCTGACGTTTCGGGCCTAGACTCTTCATCAGAGAGGGGGATGGGGAGAGGGTTCTTAAATAAATAGGGAGAGAGGGGGAGGCAGACTGAAGATGGACAGAGAAGAAGATAGGTGGGGAGGTGATAGGTCAGTCCGGCGAGGATGGACAGGTCAAGGAGGCGGGATGAGGTTGGTAGATGGGAAATGGAGGTGCGGCTAGAGGAAGAACAGGTTAGGGAGGCGGGGACGAGCTGGACTGGTTTTGGGATGCAGTGGGGGAGGGGGAGATTTTGAAGCTTGTGAAGTCCACATTGATACCATTGGGCTGCAGGGTTCCCAAGCGGAATATGAGTTGCTGTTCCTGCAACTTCGGGTGGCATCATTGTGGCACTGCAGGAGGCCCATTATGGACATGTCATCAAAGGAATGGGAGGGGGAGTTAAAATGGTTCACGACTGGGAGGTGCAGTTGTTTATTGTGAACCGAGCGGAGGTGTTCTGCAAAGCGGTCCCCAAGCCTCCACTTGGTTTCCCCAATGTACAAGAAGCCACACCGGGTAAAGTGGATACAATATACTACATTGGCAGATGTGCACGTGAACATCTGCTTAATATGGAAAGTCATCTTGGGGCCTGGGATGAGGGTGAGGGAGGAAGAGTGGGGGCAAGTGTAGCACTTACTGCGGTTGCAGGGGAAGGTGCCGGGTGTGGTGGGGTTGGAGGGGAGTGTGGAGCGGACAAGGGAGTCACGGAGAGAGTGGTCTCTCCGGAAGGCAGACAAGGGTGAGGATGGAACAATGTCTTGGGTGGTGGGGTCGGATTGTAGATGGCAGAAGTGTCGGAGGATGATGCGTTGTATCCAGAGGTTGGTGGGGTGGTATGTGAGGACGAGGGGGATTCTCTTAGGGCAGTTATTGCGGGGGCGGGGTGTGAGGGATGTGTTGCAGGAAATGCGGGAGACACGGTCAAGGCATTCTCAACCACTGTCGGGGGGATGTTGCGGTACTTAAAGAACACGGCCAAATGGGATGTGCGGGAGTGGAATGCCTCATCAAGGGAGCAGATGCGGCGGAGGCAAAGGAATTGGGAATAGGGGATGGAATTTTTGCAGGGGGGTGGGTGGGAGGAGGTGTATTCTAGGTAGCTGTGGGAGTCGGTGGGCTTGAAGTGGACATCAGTTTCTAGCTGGTTGCCTGAGATGCAGGCAGAGAGGTCCAGGAAGGTGAGGGATGTGTTGGACATGGCCCAGGTGAACTTGAGGTTGGGGTGGAAGGTGTTGGTGAAGTGGATGAACTGTTCAAGCTCATCTTGGGAGCAACAGGTGGCGCCAATACATTCATCAATGTAACAGAGGAAGAGATGGAGTTTGGGGCCAGTGTAGGTGCAGAAGAGGGACTGTTCCACGTAACCTACAAAGAGGTAGGCATAGCTTGGGCCCATTGGGGTACCCATGGCCACCCCCTTTGTCTGTAGGAAGTGGGAGGAATCGAAAGAGAAGTTGTTGAGGGTGAGGACGAGTTCGGCTAGGTGGATGAGGGCGTCGGTGACAGTGACTGGTCGGGCCTGCGGGACAGGAAGATGCAGAGGGCCTTAAGGCCATCTGCATGAGGAATGCAGGTGTATAGGGACTGGACGTCCATGGTGAAAATGTGGTTTTGGGGGCCAGGAAATTGGAAGTTCTGGAGGAGGTCGAGGGCGTGGGTGGTGTCACGGATGTAGGTGGGGAGTTCCTGGACCAATGGGGAGAAAATGGAGTCCAGAAAGGTGGAGATGAGTTTGGTAGGAGCAGGTGGAGACAATAGGTCGGCCAAGGCAGGCTAGTTTGTGGATTTTGGGAAGGAGATAGAAGAGAGCGGTGCGGGGTTGGGGAACAGTGAGGCTGGAGGCTGTGGGTGGGAGGTCACCTGAGGTGATGAGGTCATGGATGGTGTTGGAGATGATGGTTTGGTGTTCGGGGGTGCAGTCATGATCAAGGGGGCGGTAGAAGGAGGTGTCGGAGAGTTGGCGTTTGGCCTCGACGATGTAGAGGTCAGTGCGCCATATACCACTGCACCTCCCTTGTCTGCGGGTTTGATGGTGAGGTTGGGGTTGGAGCAGAGGGAACAGAGGGCTGAAGTTCTGCGGGGGAGAGGTTGGAGCGGGTGAGAGGGGTGGAGAGGTTGAGGCAGTTAATGTCTCGACCGCAGTTGGAGATGAAGAGAATCCCCCTCGTCCTCTCATACCACCCCACCAACCTCTGGATACAACGCATCATCTTCCAATACTTCCGCCATCTACAATCTGACCCCACCACCCAAGACATTTTTCCATCCCCACCCTTGTCTGCCTTCCGGGGAGACCACTCTCTCCATGACTCCCTTGTCCACTCCACACTCCCCTCGAACGCCACCACACCCGGCACCTTCCCTTGCAACCACAAGAAGTGCTACACTTGCCCCCACACCTCCTCCCTCACCCCCATTCCAGGCCCCATATTAAGCAGATGTTCACCTGCACATCTGCCAATGTAGTATATTGTATCCACTGTACCTGGCGTGGCATCCTCTACATTGGGGAAACCAAGTGGAGGCTTGGGGACCGCTTTGCAGAACACCTCCGCTCGGTTCGCAATAAACAACTGCACCTCCCAGTCGCGAACCATTTTAACTCCCCCTCCCAGTCCTTTGACGACATGTCCATAATGGGCCTCCTGCAGTGCCACAATGATGCCACCCGAAGGTTGCAGGAACAGCAACTCATATTCCGCTTGGGAACCCTGCAGCCCAATGGTATCAATGTGGACTTCACGAGCTTCAAAATCTCCCCCTCCCCCCACTGCATCACAAAACCAGCCCAGTTCGTCCCCGCTTCCCTAACCTGTTCTTCCTCTCACCTATCCCCTCCTCCCACCTCAGGCCGCACCTCCATTTCCCACCTACCAATCTCCTCCCGCCTCCTTGACCTGTCCGTCCTCCCCGCACCTCCCCACCTATACTCTCCTCTCCACCTATCTTCTCCCCTATCCATCTTTGGACTGCCTCCCCGTCTCTCCCTATTTATTTCAGAACCCTCTCCCCATCCCCCTCTCTGATGAAGGGTCTAGGCCCGAAACGTCAGCTTTTATGCTCCTGAGATGCTGCTTGGCCTGCTGTGTTCATCCAGCTCCACACTTTGTTATCTTGGATTCTCCAGCATCTGCAGTTCCCATCATCTCTGATCACATTGTCTCACACTTGCTCATTCAAAGACATTCACAATCATACGCAGACAGACACAACACTCACAGACACATGCACTCTCACACTCACATTCACACACAGATACACACACACTTACACTGACATGCACAGATACGAACATACAAACACACATGCAGACAGACACACACTCACTCACATTCACAGACACACAGACATACTCGCCCACAAACACACACAGACGCACAGTCACACACATATACAAGCACATACAAACACACACATGCAGATACACACACTCTGTCACACTCACTCACACAATTACTCGTACACATACACATACACATATACATATACATCGAGACACACTCTCAAACAAACACACACAACACAGACACACGCTCATGCAACACACAGATACAAACACACAGACGCACACACTCTCATTCATATTCACATAAGTCAAAAGAAACAAGGAACATTACAGTACAGGAGCAGACCCTTCAGCCCTCCAAGCCTGTACTCCTACAATTTTCCCTTTTGATTATAAAACTGTCTTCACTTACAGGATCCATATCCCTAAATTCACTTGCTATTCATCTATTTGTCCAGGTGCTTCCACCACCTCCTCTGGCAGCATGTTCCAGACACTGACCACCCGTCATGAAAAACTTGCCCCACACATCTTTTTTAAACCTTCCCCCTCGCACCTTAAACCTGTGTTCCTTTGTAACTGACCCCTCCACACTGGGAAATAGCTTTGTACTTTCCACTCTCTCCATGCCATTCACTCTTTTAAATTTCTGCTAGGTCACTCCTCAACCTGCTGCGTTCCAGTGAAAACAAACCTAGTCTATCCAACCTTTCTGCAGAGCTAAGATCTCCCATACCAAGCAACAGCCCGATAAACCTTTTCTCTATCCTCTCCAAAACATCACATCCTTCTAGTAGTGTGGTGACCAGAACTGTATGCGATATTCCAAGTGTGGCCTAAGTAAAGTTCTACAACGCTGCAGCATAACTTGTCTATCATTAATACTCATTGCCCTTTCCAATTAAGGCCAGCATTTTACTACCTCATCTACCAGCACTGCTACCTTCAGTGATCTGTGGACCTGCGCACCCAGATTCCACTGTGTATCAATACTCCTAAGGGTTCTCCTATTCTCCGTATAACTTACACCTGTACTTGACCTTCCAAAATGCATCACCTCACATTTATCTGGATTAAACTCCATCTGCCATTTTTCTGCCCATGCCTCAAACTGACCAACATCCTGCTGTATCCTCTTACAATCCTCCTCATTATCCGCAACTTCAATAATCTTTGTATCATCTGCAAACTTACTATATTTTCCTCCAAATCAGTTATATAGACCACAACAGCAAGAGGTCTGAACACTGATCCCTGTGGGACACCACTAGTCACAGCCTTCCAGTCCAAAAAGCATCCTCCCACTGCTCCCCTCTGTCTCCTAAGACTAAGCCAGTTCTGTATCCATCTTGCCTGTTCACCCCGATATAATGTGACTTCACTTTTTGTATCAGTCTGCCATGAGAGACCTTGTCAAAGGCTTTACTGAAGCCCATGTAGACATCAACAACTCACTTAACAACACACATTCTTTCTCTCTCTTTCACTCTCGCACACACACACACACACACACACACACACACACACACACACACACAGACAGGCATGCCTGCACACATACAAACTCATGCACACACACATGCGCACACATGCACACACACACACACAGACACATGCACGCACATACACACACACACATGCACGCACTGGCTAGAAACCTGGGGCTTGCTGCATTTGATGAATCTAGATGCACTGCAGCAATTCATCAAAGCTCCTCGACAGCACCTTCCAAAACCATAACCACTTCCATCTAGAGAGACAAGGGCAGCAGATTCATTGGAACACCAGCAAGTTCCCCTTGCTCACCGTCCTGACTTGGCAATATGTTCTGTCACTGTCACTGGGTCAAATTTCCTCCCTGATAGCATTGTGGGTCAGTCTATATCAGGTGGACTGTAGCAGTTCGACAAGGCAGCTTAGAAACCACCTTCTCGAGGGGGTAACTGAGAACAGCCAATCAGTGCTGGCCAGGGGGAGTTCCGTGCATGAAACTGCCACCCCACCACCTTGAGCAGAGGAACAGAAAGTGATGTATTTCTGTTTTGTCTCTTGCAGGCTAGCAGTCCAGCGAGTGACAGCCCTTCAATGGTGGTCCCTTCAATGTCTGGGACCAGCACGCCAAGACACGGACGGCGGCAGATCCCACAGACACCCCCGAAACCGCGGCCACACATCTCCTACTCTCCGGTTGCCCGGCGGCCTGAGCCGTGGTCGCCGCTGCCCTCCTGTGAGCACGCCATGCCAAGGGGCAAGGGGGAGTGCCAGTACCAGTCGTTGAGAGTGCGTCCCAGCAAGGTCCTGTGGAGCGAGTCACCAGGCCTGAGCGCCAAGAGCGAGAGCCAGCACTCAACACCACTGCGTTACATCTCTGAGCCGTCCCTGAGCCTGCATGAGGAGGGGGGCAGCCTGGACCAGGAGCAGGGCCCAGGGGAGGAGACCCTCACTTTCGAGGCCGCTGTTGCCACCAGCCTCGGCCGCTCACACACCATCTCGTCGGCACCGCCACTCCGCCACAGCTGGCAGCTTCCCAACGGTAGCTACCGTGCCAGGCTGGGGGCATCCGAGCCACGGGCCACGGGCTCAGGGCCAGCTACCGTCAGCAGCGGGCCACCCCTCACCCTCACCGACCAGGGCCAGGAACAGGACCAGGATGACCAGTGTTAGACCGACGAGGGGGGAGGCACAGTGTTTGAGCAGGGAGAGGGAGAGGGGCACAGTGTTAGACTGGGGGGGCACAGTGTTAGAGTGGGGCCACAGTGTTAGAGCAGGGAGGGGGGACACAGTGTTAGAGGATGGTGGGGGCACGGAGTTAGACTGGGGAGAGAGGGTGGTGGGGGCTCAGTGTTAGACCAGGGAGGGGGTGGGGGCACAGTTTTAGAGCTTGGGGGCACAATATTAGAGCAGGGAGTGGGGGGCATTGGGCACAGGGTTAGACCAGGGAGGGGGCTGAGTGGGCACAGTGTTAGAGCAGGGAGAGGGTGGGCAGGGGGAACAGTGTTAGACGGGGGTGGGGAGCAACGTTAGAGCGGGGTGAGGGGTGCACAGTGTTCGAGTTGGGAGAGGGCGGGCAGGGGGCGCAGTGTTAGACCAGGGAGAGTACGGGGAGGCGCAGTGTTAGACGTGGGAGGAGCTGGGCAGTGTTATACTTGGGAGAGTGGGATCAGCAGTTTTAGACCAGCAAGGGGAGGGGGTAATGGAGCAGGGTCATGGGGCGGGGGGGGTGTAGATGAGATCAAGGAAGGTGGGTGTGGGATGAGGAGGAGGGAGAACGATGAGGGAGAAGAGAAGGGAGGTGGGGGAAGATAGGGGAGGGAGTGCAGTTGCTGGATTGACCAGCACAGACAGAGAGAGAAACCCTGAGATTAAAGAGCTGTCATTCTCTCAGGTAACACCTCTCAGCAGAAAGGATTTTTATTTATGTTCATTTTTGGATTGTGAGGGGGTGGGAGACTGTCGGTGCTGTCAGCCCCTGGTAATTCAGCTCCTCTGACATAGACGTGGGCATGTTACCCTCTCTGTTTCTCCACCTCTTCCCCTCTTCCTGAGGCACTACTGCATGGAAAAGGCGGAGACAGAGCCTCACTGTCATGTTGGAAAAGAATGCATTGTGGATGAATCTCCTGGATGCCATTCACTCCTCCCACTGTCTGCTTCCTGCTTCTGTTCCTGCACCCACTCCTTGCTCCCTGCACCCTCCCCTGTACCCTGCTCCCTGCACCTGTTTCCTCCTCCCTGCTCCTCCCTCCTGCTCCTGTTCCTGCTGTACACTCGTTGCTCCCTGCTCCTGCTCCACACTCCTTGCTCTCTGTTCCTGCTCCTGTTCTCTCTCCCGCTCCCTGCTCCAGCTCCCTGATCCCTGCTCCCTGTTCCTGCTCCTGTTCTCGCTCCCACTCCCTGCTCTAGAGAAAAGTGATGGACCAAGGAGACAGCACGGGACAGAGGATGGAAGAATGGCCGCTCCCATTCCTGATGTGGCTCTACTTATGGACACACTCCCTGGAAATTGCGCTAACTGCAAACCGTTCCCCCCACCCCATCTTTCCCCAGACCGGGGGTGGGGAATGTATCACTGAAAGCCATCCTACCAAGTGAAGGAGAATAGTCCTGTGTGTGTTTTATTTTATGAAAATATCCAATTGCCTGTTACTTTTGTGCATCTTTCGAGAAGCTGAGGAGACCTGCTTCAAACTGGGACAGAAATCCTCATGGACAGAGTTTAGGAACCTTGATGGAGCCTGGTCTGACTGCAGTGCAAGCAGGGCATTTCCTTGGGTGGGGGTGAGGGTGGGGAGGGATTGGTGGAGGTGTCGCTGCTGTGTTATGCAGAATGCGGCCACCCCTGGGACTCAGCATCGTTTTTACTTCTCTTTTTGGAAACACTTGAAGCACAGTAAAGGGCCGACATTTGATATGTAAATGATCAAGTTTTCACCTTCCTGCCCCGCTCCCACCCAAAAGCCACTCTCCAACCCCACCCTTACCCCTCTCCCTCCATCCCCACCCAAACCTGTCTGAACAGGTTGGCCAGTGTGTGTTTCTGCATGCAGTTTGGAAAGTTCCGTCAATCTTAGTGAGTTCAGTGAATTACTGGCATGTGATTGAGGTTTTCAGAAATGTCTTTGTTCTTTTCCCAGTCCACAAAATTATGTTGAAATAAAAGGCTTGATTTTACAGTGCAAGTTGACCATAACGGTCTGCGGGCTGCACCCTAGTCAATTCGGTGGGGACAGCCCCTGAGTTGTGTGTTTCAATACTGTATATTTTGATGCTGCAATTGAAGTGTATTGTGAAGTATTGACAATCAGAATGCTTAAAAGAAATCCTTTGCTTTGTTCTGACCTTTTATGTCAAAATAAATGAGAAGCCTTGACTCAGTAAAGGTGATGTGCTTTGCAAGTGAACCTAATTCATCTCCCTTACTAAAGAGTTTGGACATCATGCCAGTATGGTTATCACAGCGTGCTATGTAGCAGAGGACCACAGTGACACATTTTTGCAGCAGCGACAGTGTGTCAGAAATGGGAAAATCAGAGCCCAGCGCCAGTGTGTCATGGTCAAGAGGACATCAAAGAAAGGGTGGTAAAAAAACATTGAATCTCCCCGAAATGACAAACTGCTGAGGTTTCTCATCTTGCATTTGGCAGGACAATCACAAGAATGCCACATGATCGCAACATGCTACTGGTGAAGGAGGGTACTGATTGGTTGCCTGGTCCAATGTGATTGGCTTTGCCATTGCAATGGAGAGAGCAGCAGGTGGGATTTCTAGGCTACTGAGTAATTCAAAAAGGCGCAAGGGCCCTGAACACATTCCATTTGTTTGCACATTTCTGCGTGAGATCATTCATCATTTCTGAATTGTGTAATGACCATATTATGGGTTTGACTGATTACCATAAACTAATTGCTGTGGAGCTAAAAGCCACACTCAGGATCGAAACCCCTTTTCTCCTGGAATATAAATTGGTGCGGGCATTCGAAATTTGGGTTCTTGTGTTTTGTCCTGGTGACTGCAGGATGAACAGCTTCAATTTCAAGCCTTTCTTATCCACAAAATTCAGAAGCACTCCTTGATATTGCCTGTGGGGCAAAGCAGAGAATGTAGGGGATTAATATGGATGCACAGCCTGAAGTTGATGTCAAGTATTTTGCTAGTAGCATCAAGGTGGAAGGGATCAATCCAAAGATAGTGTTTTCCCCATCATAATATAGTTCCCTCTTGTATTTGCTGTTGATAGGTTTACCATGACCCTGTCCAGAACACATATATAAGAGAAATATCCAGTGATCAGAGGAGCCAAAGGGTAGACAGTGCAGGATGGGTGCTGGGCAGAGTCAGGAGGCTGCAAGAGATTGTGGGGAGGCCATCAGAAGCTGGGTGAAGACCAGTAACCTGAAAGAGATTTGGAGAGAGAGAAGCTACAACAGCAGGGAAGAGAGGGCAGCTGCAGAGAAGAACAACTTTAAACATGCCAACCAAGGAACACTCAGTTGACCAGGACTGAGAGAAACATGGAATCACTGAGGTAATGAATTACTTACAAATGAATGTGGCATCTCTGACTTAAGGCTTCAAATACTCAGTATCCACAAGGTGAAAATATTGTGGATGTTATTGTCATGAGTACTGTTAAATTTAATTGTGAGGTTAAGATCTGAAATGCAGTTTAAAAAAAAGTGTAGCAACTGCCTGGTTTCAGTTTTGGAAACATGGTGCGGTATGACTCTGTGACTATGACTGTATTAACTGGGATTCCACCAGTCTGCAGAAGATGGTTTTTTTTTTGTCTATCAGTTATTTTGCAAAAGACTGTTCCTTTTGTTACTTAGCTATGCTTTGTTGCATCAATTTAAGCACTTTAGTATCTCTGAAATAGATGTTTTTTCTTGTGTGTTGTGCTTTAATTTTAATTGGATTGATAGTACTTGGGGATAATGATGAATTCTTCTAACTCTGCTTCCGAATCTAAATGCCCCATTCATCAATACCAATACCGAAGGGCATGATACTGTGTGACTGCAAATTTAAGATTGTCCTTCATAGCAAAAGAAAAAATATTTTCTGGAAGTCAAATTGAAGCCCTTAAGATGAGTCTTTGGTTTGATTTGCTTTGATATGTTGTGGTCACGTACCGAGTTGCAATGAAAGGTATAGTTTTATAAAAAACAAAGAAAATTACAGCACAAGAACAGGCCCTTCGGCCCTCCAAACCTGCGCCGATCAAAATCCTCTGTCTAAACCTGTCATCTATTTTCTATTTTCCATCCATGTACCTGTCCAGATACATCTTAAAAGATACTATTGTGTCTGTGTCTACCACCTCTGCTAGCAACGCGTTCCAGGCATCCACCGCGCTCTGCATAAAGAACTTTCCATGCATATCTCCCATAAACTTTCCTCCTCTCACTTTGAACTCATGACCCCTAGTAATTGAGTTTTGTGTGCTATCCAGGCAAAACATACCCTACAAAAGTACATCAGGGTAATAGAACAGAATATAGTTCTACAGCTACAGAGAAGATGCCTTGCAAAAATGGTTGCATCATCTATAACTACTGGTGTGGCAGCTTATGACTGGAGAAACTGGGGAACTACAGATCTGTGAGTCTGACTTCAGTTGTGGGTAAATTAGAACATAGAACATTACAGCGCAGTACAGGCCCTTCAGCCCTCGATGTTGCGCCAACCTGTGAAACCAAACAGAAGCCGATCTAACCTACACTATTTCAATATTACCCATATGTTTATCCAATGATCATTTAAATGTCCTTAAAGTTGCCGAGTCTACTACTGTTGCAGGCAGGGTATTCCACGCCCTTACTATATGAGTAAACATAGATCATAGAACAATACAGCGCAGAACAGGCCCTTCGGCCCTCGATGTTGTGCTGACCTGTGAACTAAAGAACCTACCTCTGACATCTGTCTTGTATCTATCACCCCTATGTCCCCTTGTGCTAGCCATCTCCATCCGAGGAAAAAGGCTCTCACTGTCCACCTTATCTAATCCTCTGATCATCTTGTATGTCTCTATTAAGTCACCTCTTAACCTTCTTCTCTCTAACGAAAACAGCCTCAAGTCCCTCAGCCTTTCCTCATTAGACCTTCTCTCCATACTAGGCAACATCCTGGTAAATCTCCTCTGCACCCTTTCCAATGCTTCCACATCCTTCCTATAATGTGGCGACCAGAACTGTACACAATACTCAAGTGTGGCCGCGCCAGAGTTTTGTACAGCTGCAACATGACCTCATGGGTCCGAAACTCAATCCCTCTACCAATAAAACCTAACACACCATATGCCTTCTGAACACTCATATCAACCTGGGTGGCAACCTTCAGGGATCTATGTACATGGATACAGAGATCTCTCTGCACATCCCCACTACTAAGAATCTTACCATTAACCCAGTACTCTGTATTCCTGCTACTCCTTCCGAAGTGAATCACTTCACACTTTTCTGCATTAAGCTCCATTTGCCACCTCTCAGCCCACCTCTGCAGCTTATCTATGTCCCTCTGTAACCTGCAACACCATTCCGCACTATCCACAACTCCACCGATTTTAGTGTCATCTGCAAATTTATTAACCCATCCTTCTATGCCCTCATCCAGGTCATTTTATAAAAATGACAAACAGCAGTGGCCCCAAAACAGATCCTTGTTGTACACCACTCATAACTGAACTCCAGGATGAACATTTCCCATCAACCACCACCCTCTGTCTTCTTCCAACTAGCCAATTTTTGATCCAAACAGCTAAATCACCCTCAATCACATGACTCCATATTTTATGCAATAGCCTACTGTGGGGAACCTTATAAACACTTTACTAAAATCCATATACACCACATCAACCCCTTTACCCTCATCCACCTGTTTGGTCACCTTCTCAAAGAATTCAATAAGGTTCGTGAGGCACGGCCTACCCTTCACAAAACCGTGTTGACTATCCCTAATCAAATTATTCCTTTCTAGATGATTATAAAACCTATCTCTTATAATCCTTTCCAATACTTTACCGACAACTGAAGTAAGGCTCACTGGTATGTAATTACCAGGATTGTCCCTCCTCCCCTTCTTGAACAAGGGGACAATATTTGCTATCCTCCAGTCTTCTGGCACTATTCCTGAACATAATGACGACATAAAGATCAAAGCCAAAGGCTCTGCAATCTCCTCCCTAGCTTCCTAGAGAATCCTAGGATGCATTCTGTCCGGCCCAGGGGACTTAACTATTTTCACACCTTCCAGAATTTCTAGCACGTCCTCCTTGTGAACATTAATCCCATCTAGTCTAATAGCCTGTATCTCTGTATTCTCCTCAACAACAGTGTCTTTTTCCTGTGTGAATAATGACAGAAAATATTCATTTAGCACTTCTCCTATCTCTTCAGACTGCATGCACAACTTCCCACTACTGTCCTTGACTGGCCCTAACCTTATTCTCGTCATTCTTTTGTTCCTGACATGCCCATAGAAAGCTTTAGGGTTTTCCTTGATCCTAACTGCCAAAGACTTCTCATGTTCCCTCCTGGCTCTTCTTAGCTCTCTCTTTAGGTCCTTCCTGGCTAACTTGTAATTCTCAAGCACCCTAACTGAGCCTTCACGCCACACCTTTACATAAGCCTCCCTCTTCCACTTGACAAGAGTTTCGACTTCTTTAGTAAACCCGGTTCCCTCACTTGACCACTTCCTCCCTGCCTGAAAGGTACATGCTTATCAAGGACACACATTAGCTGTTCCTTGAACAAGCTCCACTTTTCAATTGTGCCCACCCCTTGCAGTTTCCTTCTCCATCCTATGCATCCTAAATCTTGCTTAATCAACTCATAATTGCCTTTCCACCAGCTATAACTCTTGCCCCGCGGTATATGCCTATCCCTTTCCATCACTAAAGTTAACGTAATCGAACTGTGGTCACTATCACCGAAGTGCACACTTACCTCCAAATCTGACACCTGACCTGGTTCATTACTCAGAATCAAATCAAATTATTGGAGGTGATTATAAAAGGTTGGATTTATAGACATTTAAAGAGGCAAAAATTGATTAGGGATAATCAGCATGGTTTTGTGTGAGGAAAATCCTGTCTCACAAACTTGATTGAGTTTTTTGAGGAATTTACCAAGAGTATAGTTGATGGCAGAGCAGTAGACATTATTTATTTGGATTTTAGTGCAGCCTTTGACAAGATTCTGCATGGTAGACTAACTAATAAAGTTAAATTACATTGGATTCACGGTGAGCTTGCCAATTGGATACATAATTGGCTTAACAGCAGGAGACAGAGAATAATGATGGACGGTTGCGTTTCAGACTGGAAGCCTGTCATCAGCGGTGTTCCAAATGGATCAGTGCTGAGTCCTCTTTTGTTTGTCATTTATATAAATGATTTGGATGAGAATATAGAAGGCATGGTTAGTCAGTTTGCAGATGACACCAAAATTGGTGGCGTAGTAGACAGTGAAGAAAGTTTTCTAAGATTACAAAGTGATCTTGATTAAATGGGTCAATGGGCTGAAAAATAGCAGGTGGAGTTCAATCTGGATAAAGGTGAGGTATTACATTTGATACAACAAACAAGGGTAGGGCTTATACAATTAATGGTAGGGCCTTGGGTAGTGTTGTAGAACAGAAGAACTTAGTGGTTCAGGTACACAATTCCTTGAAGTTTGCATCACATATAGACAGGATGGTTAAGAAGGTAACAAAGTGTGTAGCTGGATGAACACAGCAGGTTTGTGCTCCTGAGATGCTGCTTGGCCTGCTGTGTTCATCCAGCTACACACTTTGTTATCTTGGATTCTCCGGCATCTGCAGTTCCCATATTCTCTGGTTAAGAAGGTGTTTGGCATGCTTGCCTTCATTGCTCAGTCCTTTGAGTAGAGGAGTTGGGAAGTCATGTTGAGGCTGTACAGGACATTGGTGAGGCCTCTTCTGGAATACTGTGTCCAGTTCTGGTCACCCAGTTATAGGAAGAGTGTTCAAAACAGATTTACCAGGATGTTGACAGGTATGGAACGTTTGCGTGAGAAAGAAAGGCTGGATAGGCTGAGACTGTTTTCACGGGAGAAGTGACATGATAGAGTTTTATTAAGTAATGAGAGGTATAGTTCGAACTAATGGTATTTGTCTTTACCGTAGGATGGGGAATTTCGAGACCAGGGACACATGTGAGAGGAGAGAGATTTTAAAAAGACATAAGAGGCAAATTTTTTATACAGGGAATAGTTAACTGGTGGAATGAACCCTGTGAGGAAGTGATGGATGCAGGCACAATTACAATGCTTAAAAGAAATTGGCACAGATAACAGAACAGGAAAAATTTGGAGGGATATGGGCCAGGAGCAGGCAGACGAGATTAGTTTAGTTCGTGATTATGCTCATCATGGACTGGTTGGACTGAAGGGTCTGTTTCCGTGCTGTATGACTTTGTGACTAAACAGAGAAAGATCAACTCTAATGTATGAGAGGTTCATTCATAAGTCCAATAGAAGAGGGGAAGAAGCTGTTCTGATCTGTTGGTAACTTCTGTACGATCTGCCCGATGGAAGAGGTTATAACTGGCATGGCAGGAGTCTTTGATTATGTTGGTCAGTTTCCTGACACAGCAGAAAGTATAAGCAGAGTCAAAAAGTCAGTGGAGGAAAGGTTGGTTTATGTGATAATCTGGGCTGCATTCACAACTGAATCTAATATCTTGCAGTCTTAGCAGAGCAGTTACTGTACTAAGCCTTGATGGAAGAGCGAGAGAAATAAGTATCTCGTTTATGCATTGTTTGGAAGGGTTTGAACTTGTGAATGGGCAAAGAGAAACTTTGCAAATGAATTGTTGACAGACAAAGCTGCTTAATTGTATAAAATTATGTGTTATTTGAATCTCGGCTAGGGGCTGGGAGGATAATGACACCAGGGAGACCTTGCTGTATGTGGCAGAGAAGGTCAACAGTGGCAGGAATGACAACCATGAAACTATTGTGTAGTTGTAAAATCCTGTCTGCACTGGCCTTAATATAGAACATAGAACATTACAGCACAGTACAGGGCCTTCGGCCCTCGATGTTGTGCCAACCTGTCATACCGATCTCAAGCCCATCTAACCTACACTATTCCATGTGTGTCCATATGCTTAGCCAATGACGACGTAAATGTACCTAAAGTTGGCGAATCTACTACCGTTGCAGGCAAAGTATTCCATTCCCTTACTACTCTCTGACTAAAGAAACTACCTCTGACATCTGTCCTATATCTTTCATCCCTCAATTTAAAGCTATGCCCCCTCGTGCTCGCTGTCACCATCCTAGGAAAAAGGCTCTCCCTATCCACCCTATCCAACCCTCTGATTATTTTATACATTTCAATTAAGTCACCTCTCAACCTTCTTCTCTCTAATGAAAACAGCCTCAAGTCCCTCATCCTTTCCTCGTAAGACCTTCCCTCCATACCAGGCAACATCCCAGTAAATTTCCTCTGCACCCTTTCCAAAGCTTCCACATCCTTCTTATAATGCGGTGACCAGAACTGTACGCAATACTCCAAGTGCGGCCGCACCGGAGTTTTGTACAGCTTCACCATAACCTCTTGGTTCCGGAACTCGATCCCTCTACGAATAAAAGCTAAAACACTGTATGCCTTCTTAACAGTTCTGCCAACCCGGGTGGCAACTTTCAAGGATCTGTGTACATGGACACCGAGATCTCTCTGCTCATCTGCACTACTAAGAATCTTACCATTAGCCCTGTACTTTGCATTCTGGTTACTCCTACCAAAGTGCATCACCTCACACTTGTCTGCATTAAACTCCATTTGCCACCTCTCAGCCCAGCTCTGCAGCTTATCTATGTCTCTCTGCAACCTACAGCATCCTTCGTCACTATCCACAACTCCACCGACCTTAGTGTCGTCTGCAAATTTACTAACCCATCCTTCTACGCCCTCATCCACGTCATTTATAAAAATGACAAACAGCAGTGGACCCAACACCGACCCTTGCGGTACACCACTAGTAACTGGTCTCCAGGATGAACATTTCCCACGAACTACCACCCTCTGTCTTCCTTCAGCAAGCCAATTTCCGATCCAAACTGCTATATCTCCCACAATTCCATTCCTCCACATTTTGTACAATAGCCTATTGTGGGGAACCTTAATGAATGCCTTGCTAAAATCCATATACACCACATCAACTGGTTTGCTCTCATCTACCTGTTTGGTCACCTTCTCAAAGAACTCAATAAGGTTTGTGAGGCACAACCTTCCCTTCACAAAACCGTGCTGACTATCCCTAATCAATTTATTCTTTTCTAGATGGTTATAAATCCTATCCCTTATAACCTTTTCCAACACTTTACCAACAACTGAGGTAAGGCTCACTGCTATATAAATACCAGGATTGTCTCTGCTCCCCTTCTTGAACAGGGGAACCACATGTGCTATCCTCCAGTCATCTGGCACTATTCCTGTAGACAATGACAAGTTAAAGATCAATGCCAAAGGCTCGGCAATCTCCTCCCTGGCTTCCCAGAGGATCTTAGGATAAACCCCATCCGGCCCAGGGGACTGATCTATCTTCACCCTCTGTAGGATTTCTAATACCTCTTCCTTGTGAACCTCAATCCCACCTAGTCTAGTAGCCTGTATCTCAGTATTCTCCTTGACAACATTGTCGTTTTCTAGAGTGAATACTGTGGAAAAATATTCATTTAGCGCTTCCACTATCTCATCTGACTCCACACACAACTTACCACGACAATCCTTGATTGGGCCTAATCTTACTTTCATCATTCTTTTATTCCCTAAATACCTATAGAAAGCCTTCGGGTTTACCCTGATCCTATCCGCCAACAACTTCTCATGTCTCCTCCTGGCTCTTCTGAGCTCTCTCTTTAGGTCCTTCCTGGCTACCTCGTAGCCCTCAAGCACCCTAACTGACCCTTCACATCTCATCCTAACATAAGCCTCCTTCTTCCTCTTGACCAGAGATTCCACCTCCTTCATAAACCACGGCTCCCGCGCTCTACAGCTTCCTCCCTGCCTGACAGGTACATACTTATCTTGGACACACAGGAGCTTTTCCTTGAATAAGCACCACATTTCTAATGTGCCCATCCCCTGCAGTTCCCTTCCCCATCCTATGCTCCCTAAATCTTGCCTAATCTCATCGTAATTGCCTTTCCCCCAGCTATAAACTCTTGCCCAGTGGTATACACCTATCCCTTTCTGTCACTAAAGTAAACATAACAGAATTGTGATCGCTATCACCAAAGTGCTCACCTACTTCCAAATCCAACAACTGGCCAGGCTCATTACCCAGCACCAAATCTAATGTCACTCTGCCCCTTGTTGGCCTATCTACATACTGTGTCAGGAAGCCCTCCTGCACACACTGGACAAAAGCTGACCCATCTATAGTACTCGAACTATAGTGTTCCCAGTCAATATTTGGAAAGTTGAAGTCCCCCATGACAACTACACTGTCTCTCTCACTCCTCTGCATCTCTGGAACTATTCGGAGGCCTATAGAAAACTCCCAAAAGGGTGATCTCTCCTTTCCTGTTCTAACCTCAGCCCATACAACCTCAGTTGACGAGTCCCCAAACATCCTTTCTGCAACTGTAACATTGTCCTTGACCAACAATGCCACACCTCCCCCTCTTTTACCATCTTCTCTGTTCTTACTGAAACATCTAAATCCCGGAACCTGCAACAACCATTCCTGTCCCTGCTCTATCCATGTCTCCAAAATGGCCACAACATCGAAGTCCCAGGTACTAACACATGCTGCAAGTTCACCCACCTTATTCCGGACGCTCCTGGCATTGAAGTAGACACACTTCAAACCAACTTCTTGCTTGCCGGTGCCATCTTACGTCCCTGAAACTTTATTTTGGACCTCCCTCCTCTCAACCTTTTCTATACTCGAACTACAATTTTGGTTCCCATCCCCCTGCTGAATTAGTTTAAACCCACCCGAATAGCCTTAGCAAATTTCCCCCCCCAGGATATTGGTACCCCTCTGGTTCAGGTGAAGACCATCTTGCTTGTAGAGGTCCCACCTACCCCAAAAAGACCCCCAATTATCCAAGAATCCAAAACCCTCCCTCCTGCACCATCCCTGTAGCCATGTGTTCAACTCCTCTCTTTCCCTATTCCTCGCCTCACTAGCACGTGGCACGGGCAACAAACCAGAGACAACAACTCTGTTCGTCCTAGCTCTCAGCTTCCATCCTAGCTCCCTGAATTTCTGCCTTAAATCCCCATCTCTCTTCCTACCTATGTCATTGGTGCCAATGTGGGCCACGACTTGGGGCTGCTCCCCCTCCCCCTTAAGGATCCCAAAAACACAATCAGAGACATCTCGCACTCTGGCACCTGGGAGGCAACACACCAACTGTGAGTCTCTCTCGTCCCCACAGAACCTCCTATCTGTCCCTCTAACTATGGAGTCCCCAATGACTAATGCTCTGCTCCTCTTCCCCCTTCCCTTCTGAGCAGCAGGGACAGACTCTAAGCCAGAGACCTGTGCCCCACTGCTTTCCCCTGGTAAGCCGTTCCCCCCCAACAGTATCCAAAACGGTATACTTATTGTTGAGGGCAATGGCCACAGGGGATCCCTGCACTGCCTGCCGGTTCCCTTTCCGTCCCCTGACCGTAACCTATCTGCCTTTTTCCTGTACCTGAGGAGTGACTACCTCCCTGTAACTCCTCTCAATAACCCCCTCTGCCTCCCGAATGATCCGAAGTTCATCCAGCTCCAGTTCCAGTTCCCTAACGCGGTTTTCAAGGAGCTGGAGTTGGGTAGACTTCCCTCAGATGTAGTCAGCAGGGACACTAGTGATGACCCTTACCTCCCACATTCTGCAGGAGGAACATTCAACTGCCCTGACCTCCATTCCCATTATTCTAAATTCCCAAGACTTAAAAAATAAAGAATAAAAAATAAACTTGTTACCTTACCGATCAGGCACACAGAACCTTTTTTTTTGGTTTGAGGAGGAGGATGGGTGGGAGAAACTACCCGAGTAGTGTTTCAGGTAACGCAACCACACAATTATGTTACCTCACTCACTCACCAGTCCCGTGTCCGCTCCTGCTCAGAGTACCTCCGCCTATTCACGAGATAATAAAGATTCAAAAACAGTGACTCACCGGCTTCCTGACAGTCTCCTGCTCCAAGATCCTGCTCGCGCTGCTGCTCAACCAGAAACGGAAGGCACTGACACTCGAGGTAAGCTTTTGGTCTTCTGGAGACTCCAGAGCCAATAGAACATGTGTGACTCCTAAATTCTCTCTGGAAACCCAAGCAAGCTGATCAGTTGCATTCAAACACTACACAAAAGTGCAAAGAGAGTAAAATTGAATGGACAACCAATCTGACTCAGAAACTGAAATGGAAAACCTAGCCCTATTAACCTTGCAACGACTTCCTCACCAACTAGCTGAGGGCCCTGTCAAATTGGAAGAGCTGTTCCACAGAACATTGCCGTACTCACCACATCATGACTTATAGATAACGTCCTGCAAGTCACTGCCCCGGATAAGTCCTGTCCCCTTGGCAGGACAGGCCCAGTAGATGTGGCGGTGTACTGTGTTGGCCTGGGAATCAGGTAGATGGGTGACTGCCAGGAGAGGCAGGCAGGGAGTGCAGGAGTCTGCTGTGGCTATTCCCCTCTCTAACAGGTATACCATTTTGGGTACTGTTTGGGGGAGCGGGGGCTTAGACTCTCAGGGGAGTACAACAGCAACAGGCAGGCCTGTGGCACCACAACTGGCTCTACTGTAGAGCAGGGTCAGGCAGGATCCTGGTGAGCAGTAGTGGTTGGGGACTTGCTAGTTCGGGGCACAGACCAGTGTTTCTGCAGCCATATTTGAGACTCCGAGGGGGGTGGTTAGCAGCCAGAGGTGTTTGTGCACATTGGTACCAACGACATAGGTAGAAATAGAGATGAAGCCCTGAAGAACGAGTACAGTGAGGGAGGAAAGAATCTAAAAAGCAGGACCTTGAGTGTAGTGATAATGGGAACTGGAGATGCTGGAGAATCCAAGACAACAAAGTACGGAGCTGGATGAACACAGCAGGCCAAGCAGCATCTCAGGAGCACAAAAGCTGACGTTTCGGGCCTAGACCCTTCATCATCCTCTCTGATGAAGGGTCTAGGCCCGAAATGTCAGCTTTTGTGCTCCTGAGATGCTGCTTGGCCTGCTGTGTTCATCCAGCTCCACACTTCGTTACCTTGAGTGTAGTAATCTCTGAGTTACTACCAGTGCCACAATCGGCCAGATGAATGCGTGTCAAAGGAGCTGGTGCAGGGGCAGCAGGTTCTTGGATCTTTAGGACAGGAGTGACCTGCACATGAGGGACCTACCAATATTCTTGTAGAGAGGTTCACTAGTGCTACCCGGGAGAGTTTAAACTAGAGTGGCGGGGAGCTGGAATCAAGATCAGCAGATCAGCAAGTGGAGGGTTTGAAGGGAGAAGGTAGATGTTAGGATCAGTAAATCAGAAAGGAAGGTCATGCAGAGACAAGTAAATGAACACGATGGTATTAATGGGCTGAAGTGTGTTTATTTCAGTGCAAGGAGCATTATAGGTAAGGCAGATGAGCTTAGAGCCCAAATCAGTACATGGGACTATGATGTTGTGGCAATTACACAGACTTGGTTGCGAGAGGGACAGACAAACTGCTCAATATTCCGGGGTTTTGCTGTTTAGATGAGTTAGAGAGGAAGGTATGAGAGGTGGAGGAGTTATACTACTGATCAGGGAGGATGTCACATCTGAATGCAAGAGAGAACATACTGGAGGGCCTTCCAATAAGGCAATATGGATAGAGGTCAAAACTAAGATGGGTACAATCATTCTGATAGGATTATACTGTAGCACACACACACACACACACACACACACACACACACACACACACACTCACACGCAGCCACCGATACATTCAGGAACAGATATGTTGGCAGATTGAGGAAAGATGCAATAACAACAGGGCTGTTATAGTGGGTGACTTTAACATCCTCAATACTGTCTGGGACTCCCTCAGATCAAGAGGCTTAGATGGGGCAGAATTTGATAAATGTACCCAAGAGGGTTTGTTGAAGCAAAATGTGGATTATCTTACAGGGGGAGGGACCATACTGGATCTTGTGTTGGCTATTGAGTCTGGCCAGGTGACTCCCTTTTCAGTGGGAAAACAATTTGGAAACTGTGACCACAATTCCTTAAATTTTAAGATAACTGCAAATAATGACAAGTCAGGATTTTGCGGGAAGGTACTAAATCAGGGATCATTGAGCTGCTTTCATGTTACCTATAGCGCTCACTGTTTTTTCCCGACTGTGTCTATATGTGTGTACAGAGGATAAGTTTATAAAAATAAATGCTCTCATTAGAGAGAGAGGCAAATGGTAGTGGGGAGGGGAAAAATTGAGAAAGAGAACCCTACATGGGAATGGAGGTTTTGAATTATAGGGACAGACTAAATAGGCTGAGGCATTTTCCCCGAACCATCAGAGGCTGAAGGATGACCTTATAGAGGTTAAAAAATCATAAGGGCCATGGATGGGGTAAATAGCCAAGGTCTTTTCCCCAGGGTAGGGAATCCAAAACCAGAGGGCATAGGTTTAAGGTGAGAGGGGAAAGATTTAAAAAAGGACCTGAGAGGTAATTCTTTCATGCAGAGGGTGGTGTGTGTATGGAGTGAGCTACCAGAGGAAGTGGTGGAGCCTGGTACAATTTAGAAGGTGTCTGGATGTGTTCAAATTATAGGACATATTTCGAGGGATATGGGCCAAATGCTGGCAAATGGGACTAGATCAATTTAGAATATCTGCTTGGCACAGGCCAGTTGGATCAAAGGGTTTGTTTCCATGTTGTACAAGGCTGTGGTGGCATGAATGTTGATCGTTGGGCAGCCAGTTTTGAGAATCATGGCTTTGCAGATCGAGTGAAATTCTTTTATCTTGGCACCTTCAGGGATTGACACCTGACAACATATACCCCAGTATGTACAGGTCTCATTTATCCTCATGATCTATAAGGCAAACCAGAACAAATGATCTGACAAACTTCTACTCTGTCAGGTTTAATGGTCTTGATAACATGAAAAGTCAAGCATGGCATCAAGTCAAAAATACATCTACAATTTAAATGCCAATTTTGACTTTGAAACCATTGCCAACTGTCATAAGAAACCCAGCTGGTTTGTTAGTGTCCTTTGGGAAAGTAAATCTGCCATCACTCCCTGGTCTGGCCTACATGTGACTCCAGACTAACAGTAATGTCTTGCCTATTAGCAGCTCTTTGAAATGGCCGAGTAAGCACGCAGTTGTATCAACCACTAGAATGGGAAAAACTGAAACTGGACATATCACCAAGCATTGACTGAGACACTAGAAACGACCATGTCAAACACAGCCCTGTCTACCCTGCTATGTCTTCCTCACGAACATCAGGGGGCTAGTGCCAAAATTGGGAGACCTGTCTCACAGACAGGTGAAGAAACAGCCTGACATAGTCATACTCACAGAATCATACCTTACAGGCAACGTCACAAACACCACCATCACCATCCCTGGAAATGCCTTATTCCACCAGCAGGACACACCCAGCAGAGCTGGCAGCACAGTAGTATACCTCCTCGAAAAATTCAATCAAGTTAGTAGAACATGACCTGCTCCATACAAAGCTATACTGACTGTCCCTAATTAGGCCATAACAAAAACAAAGTTGCTGGAAAAGCTCAGCAGGTCTGGCAGCATCTGTGGGAGAAAACAGAGTTAACTTTTCGGGTCCGGTGACCCTTCCTCAGAACTCAGTCCCTAATTAGGCCATGCTTTTCCAAATGTGTGTAAATCCTATCTGTAAAGAATTCTCTCCAATAGCTTCCCAACCAATGATATGAGACTCACCAGTCTGCCAGCTCTGCTGGGTGTGTCCTGCTGGTCGAATAGGACAATTCCAGGGATGTTGATGGTGGTGTTTGTGACATTGCCTGTAAGGTATGATTCTGTGAGTATGACTATGTCAGGCTTCACCTGTCTGTGAGACAGCACTCCAATTTTGGCACGAGCCCCCTGATGTTAGTGAGGAAGACATGGCAGGGTAGACAGGGCTGTGTTTGACATGGTTGTTTCTAGTGTCTCAGTCAATGTTTGGTGATATATCCAGTTTCAGTCCATTCTAGTGGTTGATGCAACTGAGTGCTTGTTCGGCACTTTCAAAGAACTGCTAATAGGCAACACATTACTGTTGGTCTGGAGTCACATGTAGGACATTAACATGGTCTCCACTGCATCACAAAACCAACCCAGCTCAACTCCTCCCCTCACTGCATCCCAAAACCAGCCCAGCCTATCTCCACTTCCCTAACCTGTTCTTCCTCTCACCCATCCCTTCCTCCCACCTCAAGCCGTATCTCCATTTCCTACCTACCACCTCATCCCACCCCCTTGACCTGTCCGTCTTCCCTGGACTGACCTATCCCCTCCCTACCTCTCCACCTATACTCTCCTCTCTACCTATCTTCTTTTCTCTCCATCTTCGGTCCGCCTCCCCCTCTCTCCCTATTTATTCCAGTTCCCTCTCCCCATCCCCCTCTCTGATGAAGGGTCTAGGCCCGAAACGTCAGCTTTTGTGCTCCTGAGATGCTGCTTGGTCTGCTGTGTTCATCCAGCCCCACACTTTATTATCTTACAGCATTTACAGTTTCCATTATCACCACTACAGCAAACTAACTGATTTCTGAGTCTTGCTTTCAAAAATACACAACAGACAATTCAAGGAACGCTTGCATTAATGAATTTGAAAGAGGAACGGATCATTTCACTTTCTTCTGAATGGATGGAGCTACAATCTCAGCTCTTCGTTCTGCAGAGAGAAGTGAAAGTTCCAGTGGAAATGGTGAAATAACTAGCTCAGGATAAATACAAGCCTGGGAATACCATCTCTGACTTGATGGATTCTGTAGGTGATACCTCCACTCAGCTTGCAAAATAAAAATGAAGACTAGACAGAGAGAGTGGATATAAGATGAACTGCAAGCTCTTTATAAAAACAGAAAGTGCTGGAGAAACTCAGCAGGGCTGACAGCATCTGTAGAGAAAGAAACTGGGGAGGTGATGGCCTTGTGGTATTATTGCTGGGATGTTAATCCAGAGACCTGGATAATGCTATGGGGACCAGGGTTTGAATCCCACTGTGGCAGATGGTGGAATTTGAATTCAGTAAATATCTTGAATTAAGGACCTAACAACGGGAATGAATCAAGGCTGCTCCAAGCCACTACATGTCACTGATTCTAGAAGGAACCAACAGTTTCTTTATCAACATGAAAATGACATTACTTCATACTGTTGTCTTTTACAGTTCTTTCCATGCTGAATACAACCAAGGTGAGATTGTATAACCACTTTTTCAAAGTTACTGCCAAAGAGATGAGGGGTCCATGCCTTTTCATACCATGTTGCTAATTCCTACCATTGCTATTCCTTAAGCTTTACCTTTGTCATAAGAAACCATTGATATTCTCACTCTGCTGGGATGAAAGGCCTTGAAACATGTAATCTCAGGAACAATCTAATACTACTTTACACTCAATATTTATTCATCTTATTTATTTCTATATGTATCTTTTTTTATTACAGCATTCATGGTCTTCAAATTGATCTGTCTATATTGTTATCAGCATCCTTGAGTGTGACCACAGCTTATAGCAATTCTGTCTTACTGAACTCTGGAGGAACTCAGCAGGCCTGGAAGCATCTGTGGAGAGAAAAACAGAGTTAATGTTTCAGGTCCGGTACAACTCTTGTTCAGAACTCTCCATATAGTGTGAAAATGTATTAGAAAGTATACAAGTTAATGAACTGAAAAGAGAAAGACAAAGGATGGGTGTATGAACAGGGAGGGTTTAGAGGGATGTGGGCCAAAAGCTGGAAAAAGGGTGTCCAATACTGTATGATTCTATGACAGTGGACAGGGTGTTGGAGGAAGAAAGCGAAGGCTCTGTGTCAAAGGATGGAGACAGGTTGAGAGGAAGGCAGAGGGAGAGGTTACTGCAATCACACAAAGGTCAGATGGGGCTTTAATAAGAGCTGTTTCAGTACTGGGGCAGGGCCAATGGATGATAAATTAAAGAATTCAATTCTTTGATTTTCCTCTGCTTTATGCTGTCTCCGGATCAGATAATGACATGTTGTGTCTGGTGCAAAGCTCCTGTTCTGCTGCAAGTCTGAAAATCATTATTTGGTCTTTATGTTGTAGAGAGGTGAAACAAACAGACACTATCGGAAGGTGGGTGTTCAAGTTAAATGAAGCAAGCTTCCTCTATAAATAGATTTAATTGGACCCTCGATGTAGTCATCAGAGCTTTATCAGATTAAATAATCAGCCTAACACTTGTTTGGGACACACGACTGCATTGTTTTGTAGACCCTTATAGAAGTTTATAAAATCATGAGGGGCAAGGATAGGGTGAATAGCCAAGGTCTTTTTCCCAGGATTGGGGAGTCCAAAACTAGAGAGAATAGTTTTAAGGCGAGAGGGGCAAGTTTTAAAAGGGATCCCTGAGGGTAGTGCATGTATGGAATGAGCTGCCAGAGGAAGTGGTGGAGGCTGGTACAATTACAACATTTAAAAGGCATCTGGATGGGTATACTAATAAGAAGGGGTTAGAGGGAAGAGGGTCAAATGTTGGCAAATGGGATTAGATTAATTTAAGGCAGCTGATCAACATGAAAGAGTTGGACCAAAGGGCCTGTTTCTGTGCTGGACATCTCTGTGACTTTTTGACCTTACGATCTGCAATCCAGCTATCCCAGCAACCCAGCCACTAATGCCCCTCCCAGCAAACCATCCAGTCCTGACCCCCTCTAAGTGAGCTTCAAATCATCCTATTTCAGTAAACCCCTCCCCCATTCTAACTACAGACTGTCCACACCACCCACCCTGCTGCTGGCTCCTGACTGTGCCTCAGAAAGCTTTCCTGCTAACCTTCCAAATGAAACCTGGATTTACTCAAGCCTCAGTGTCCTGTGGGAGTTGTCATGGAACCCAATGTGGTTTCATTAATGAAGCAATCTAACACCGAGAGATCCAACACAGTGGTTCCCAAGGTGTGTGTGTGTGTGTGTATGTGTGTGAGAGAGAGATCTGCAATTCTCACCCAGTCTGGCCTACACGTGACTCCAGATCCACACCAACGTGGTTGAAGCAGAAAAAGTAGGAGCAGGTGTAAGCCATTCTGCCCTTCGAACCTACTTCAGCATTCCATATGATCACAGCTGATCATCCAACTCAGTCCCTTGCTCTTGCTTTCTCCCCGCAACTTTTGATCCCTTTAGCCCTAAGAACTATATCTCTTTCTTGAAAACATTCAATGTTTTGTCCTCAACCACGTTCTGTGGCAGTGAATTCCCACAGGTTCACAGTCTCTGGGTGAAGAAATTTCTCCTCATCTCAGTTCTAAATAGTTTACCCCGCATCCTTAGGCTGTGAGCCCTGGTTCTGGACTCCCCTGGTCATTGGGAACACCCTTCCTGTGTTTATGCTGTCTCATCCTGTCAGAATTGTATAGATTTCTGTAAGGTCCTGCCTCATTCTTCTGACTCCAGCAAATATCGATGGGCTTCAGATCAGTATGACAGGTCGGCACAACATCGAGGGCCAAAGGGCCTGTACTATGCTGTAAAGTTCTATGTTCTATAGTCCTAATCGATCCATCAGTTCTGTCATCCCATTGGTAATGAGTGTGGTTGGGTCACTTGGTTTGAGGGCTATTAGGGACAAGGAGCAAACAATGGCCTTGCCAGTGACGCTGTAAGAATGAAGAAAGACTGACTTGGAACAGTGCTGTATATTCCAACACTGCAGCTCCTGGGTGAGCCTGGTAGCTATTTCTTGTCGTGCAGAGATCAGTAATGTGGACTATATCTCGACCTTTTGTTTTGAGGAAGACATTGATTTCTGATATCTGGGACATGATCTAATTTATTGGCTTTTCCCAAATCTAGCAGGGAAGCCAAAGGGGCATGGCATTGCCATGGAGGGAACGTATTAAAAAAATCAGCAAGAGTCCATTCAGCCCATCAAGCTAGTCCTACTCACCAATTATATCAAAGCTGGTCTGGCTCCTAGCTCAACCTGCCCATGTCCATAAAGCCATTGAGTCATACAGCACGAAAACAGACCCTTTGGTCCAACTCGTCCAAGCCAACCAGGCATTCAAATCTTACTTAGTCCCATTTGCCAGCATATCTGTCCAACCTTTCCTACACGTTTACCCATCCAGATGCTTTTTAAACGTTGTAGTTATACCAATCTCGACTATTTCTGCTGGAAGCTCATTCCGTTACATGCACCACCCTCTGCCTGAAAATGTTGCTCCTTAGATCGCTTTCAAATCTTCCCCCTCTCACCTTAAACACATGCCCTCTAGTTTTGGGCTCCCCCACCCTGGAGAAAAAGACCTTGGCTATTCACCCTATCCGTGCCCCTAATGATTTTATAAACCTCTATAACGCCTCTGATGCTCCTGGGAAAAAAGCCCCGGTCTATTCAGCATCTCCCTAAAGCTCAACACCTCCAGTCTCAGCAACACGTTTATCAATCCTTACTGCACCCGCTCAAGTTTAACAATATCCTTCCTATAGAAGGGAGACAATAATTGCACAAAGTATTCTAAAAGAGGCCTCACAAATATCCTTTCCAGGGCAGCACGGTGGCTCAGTGGTTAGCACTGCAGCCTCACAGCGCCAGAGACCCGGGTTCAATTCCAGCCTCGGGTAACTGTCTGTGTGGAGTTTGCACATTCTCCCCGTGTCTGCGTGGGTTTCCTCCGGGTGCTCCGGTTTCCTCCCACAGTCCAAAGATGTGCAGGTTAGGTGGAATGGCCATGCTAAATTGCCCATAGTGTTCAGGGGCATGTGGGGGATGGGTCTGGGTGGGATGCTCCAATGGACGGTGTGGACTTGTTGAGCCGAAGGGCCTGTTTCCACACTGTAGGGAATCTAATCTAATCATGAATCTAATCAAAAGGACAGACAGATGGGCAGAGGGCAAGGTTGCCTTGTTAGCAAGAAATGAAATTAAATTGATAGCCAGAAGTGATATAGAGTCAGAAGGCATAGAGTTTATGATTAGATTAGATTCCCTACAGTGTGGAAACAGCCCTTCAGCCCAACATGTCCACACCGCCCCTTGGAGCATCCCACCCGGACCCATCCCCCTATTATCCAAACACCCCTGAACACTACGGGCAATTTAGTATGGCCGATACAGCTAGCCTGTACATCTTTGGACTGTGGGAGGAAACTGGAGCACCCGGAGGAAACCCACGCAGACACAGGGAGAGTGTGCATTATGTGGTTTAAGTGGTCTCTGAACACAAGAAATATCTCAGGAAATCTATTTGGATCCCAGGGCCTCAACAATTTTTACAGGAGAGAATTGCAGATTTCCACGACTATTTGTGTAGAAGGTATAAGGTTAATATTTGAATGTATAAATAATAGGGTACATCAGTGGCATCGTAAGAGTTCATACAATGTTGGGGAGACTGTGAAGAGAGATGCCACTGAGTAGTCTTTGAGTTAAGTCTGTGTGTAAGTACTTCATGGAATATCAAATAAGCAGTTATATTAAAATACCTTAAATCTCAACTCATTTTAGTAATATAAAACAATCAGCCTCCTCCACAGAAACCTCCATTCTAGAACACAGACCGTGTATCACAGCCTTGTAGTTAGTGTAGCAAGTAAACTTCAAGATACCTGACTTGAAAACAGCTTGATTATCCATGATATAGGTTACATGTACTAACATAGGAAAACACAAACCACACCACTCACTATTCAACCTCTGGAAGCATTGTAGCTGAGCTACAGAGATGGGTGGAGGCTCTGATGCTGGTATAACCGGAAAGGGGAAATCTAAATGACAAAATCACGTATTTTCCAACAGGAAGAGTTGGGCACCAGTTGGCAGCAAGACATTGTGCTTCCTCACACCTCATTTTCTAAATCAGATTTTAGGGAGTTTGGAAGAGCCTCATGCATAAGTGCAGATTGATAGGATATGTGGCTGAAGATCTGTTGTAGCAGGGACAACATCAGCCTCTTGAGGAACTAGGTCTGCTTCTGGGACAGGTGGGACCTGTACAAGCTGGAAATGTTCCACCTTATAACATGACTGGGACCAACACCCTCGCTAGTGCTGCTAAGGCTTGTTTAAAATAGCTAACTGGGGGAAGGATAAATGCAAGGGATTGCATTTTGGTAAAACCAACAAGGGCAGGAGTTATACATTAAAAAGTAGAGTCTTGTAGAACAGAGAGACCTAGGGGTTCAGGTACATAATTCTTTGAAGTTTGCATCACATGTAGACAGAGTGTTTAAGAAGGCAGTTAGCATATTAATTGCTCAGACCTTTGAGTATTGGAGTTAGGACATAATATTCACAGAATACTACAGTTTGGAAGCAGGCCATTTGGCACACTGAATCTGCACCAACCCTCCTACACAGACCCAACCTCCCACCCTATCCTGTAACTCTGCATTTCCCATGGCTAACCCACCTAGGCAATTTAGCATGGCCAATCCACCTAACCTACACATTTTTGACAGTGGGAGGAAACCTATGCAGATACAGAGAGAATGTGCAAACTCCACACAGACAACAGCCTGAGGGTGGGATTGAACCCAGGTCCCTGAGACAGCGGTGCTAACCACTGAGCCACCATGCCACTCTTGTTAAGATTATACTGAATGTTGATGAGGCCTCTTCTGGAGTAGTGTGTGCAGTTCTGGGTCACCCTGCTATAGAAAGAATGTTATTAAGCTGTAGAGTGCTCAGAAAAGATTGACCAGGATGTTGCCGTGAATGGAAGGTTTGAGTTACCAGAAGAGGCTATATAGTCCAGAACTTCTTTCTCTGGAGCATAGGAGGTTGAGAGGTGAATGCACTCTCATTAAAAAAAAATGTACTGTAAAAGCTTCTATAGGTATGTAAAAAGGAATCATTTGGCAAACTAAATGCGGGTCCATTAAAGAAAGATCAGGAAAATTTATAATGAGCGACAGAGAAATGATCGAGAAACTAAACAATTACTTTGTGTCTGTTTTTAACTGAGAAAGAATAAAGAAATCGCCCAGAATTAGAAATCCAGGGAGAACGAGGAGTTGTAGGAAATTAGTATTCATAAGAAGATTGTACTGGAGGATTAAGAAGCTGAAAGGTACATAGTCCCTGTACCTGATGGTCTACATCGTGGACTGTTGAAGGAAGTTGCTATAGAGATAGTCAATACATTGGTAACGATTTTCTAAAACTCCATAGATTTTAGAATATTCCTGCAGATTGCAATGAAGCAAATGTCACCCCACTATTTAATAAGGGAATGAGAGAGAAAACAGGGAACTGCAGAGCTGACAACCTTATGTCAGTATTAGGGAGAGTACTAGAATCCACGATAAAGGATGGGATAAATAGATAGTTGTACTAATTGGGCAGAGTCAAGCATGGATTTGTGAATGGGAAATTGAACTTGTTCAAGTTTTTTGAAGATATTACTAATAAAATTGATGAAGGACTGCTGACGGACATGATGTACTTAGATTTTCAGAAGGTTTTTGCTAAAATCAGGAGGCTGATGAGAAAGATTAAAAGTACGCAGTATGGGAGTCCAGAGATGTGCAGGCTAGGTGGATTGGCCATGCTAAATTGCCCGTAGTGTTCAGGGGTGTGTGGGTTATAGGGGGATGGGTCTGGGTGGGATGCTTCAAGGGGCGGTGTGGACTTGTTGGCCATAGGGACTGTTTCCACACTGTAGGGAATCTAATCTAATGTACAGGCATGGATTATATACAGACATTGGCTGGCAGACAGAAAACAGAGAGTAGGAATAGATGGGTTATTCTGGTATTAGTCAGAATGTGGCCAATGGGTTACCACTAAGAACAGCACTGAATGCTCCCCAACTGTTGACAACATGCAACATTGATTTGGACATGGGAACTAAATGTAATATTTCTAAATTTAGCAATGATACAAAGCGATGAGGGAATGTGTGTAATGGGGAAGCTGTAAAATGGCTTCGAGAGGTCTTGGACAGGCTTAGCAAATGTACAAGACCATGGCAGATGGAACATAATGTGGAAAGACTATCCACTTTGGTAGGAGACACAGATAGGCAGAGTCTTTCTTAAATGATGAAATGTTGGAGACTGCAGATATACACAGGGTGACTTTAGTGTTAAGTCATTGAAGACTATCATGCAGGTGTGGTGAGCTGTTATAGAATCAGAGAGCCATACAGCATGGAAACAGACCCTTCGGTCTAACCAGTCCATGCTGAACATAATCCCAGACTAAACTACTCCCACCTACCTACTCCTTACCCTTCTCCCTCCAAACCTTTCCAAGTCCATCCAAATTTTTTTTCACATGTTTGTAATTGTACCCACATCCACCACTTCTTCAGGAAGTTAATTCCACACCCGAACCACCCTCTGTGTAAAAGATTTGCCTCTCATGTCTTTTTTAAATCTCTCTCCTGTCACCTTAAAAATGTGCCCCCCTAGTCTCGAAATCCTCCGTCCCATGGAAAAGACAACGATCTGTCTACACATCTCATTATTTTATAAGCTTCTATCAGGTCACCTCTCAATCTCCTACACTCCAGTGCAAAATGTCCCAGCCTAAACATCCTCTCCTTATAACTCAAACCTTCCATACCCAGCAACATCCTTGTAAATCTGTTCTGAACCCTCTTCAGTTTGATAATTTCCCTCCTATAACTGGGTGACAAGAACTGGACACAGTAATCCAGAAGAGGCCTCACCAATACAATCCTATACAACCTCTACATGACTTCCCAACTGCTATTCTCAAAGGATTGAGCGATGAAGGCAAGCATGCCAAACAAATTTTTAAGCTTCCTGCTTATAAGTGATGCAAACTTCAAAGAATTTTGTACCTGTAGCCCTATGTCTCTCTGTTCTACAACACTACCCAAGGCCTTATCATTAATTGTATAAGCCCTACCCTTGTTTGTTGTGGCAAAATGTAATACGTCACATTTATCCAGATTAAATTCCATCTGCCATTTTTAGCCTATTGACACATTTCATCAAGATCTCTTTGTAATCTTAGAGAACCTTCTTCACTGTCTACTATGCCACCAATTTTGGTGTCATCTGCAAACTTACTAACCATGCCTTCTATATTCTCCAAATCATTTATATAAATGACAAAGAAAAGAGGATCCAAAACTGATCCGTGTGGAACACCACTGGTGACAGGCTTCCAGTCTGAAAAGCAACCCTCGAACATTACTCTGTCTCCTGCTGTTAGGCCAGTTATGTACCTAATTGGCAAGGTCTCCCATATCTCAGGTGACCTAACTTTACTAGTTAGTCTACCATGCCGTACTTTGTCAAAGGCTGCACTAAAATCCAATGAAATAACGTCCAGTGCTCTGACATCAACTATATTTTTGGTAATTCCTCAAAAAACTCGATCACGTTTGTGAGACACGATTTTCCTCACACAAAACCATGCTGGCTATCTTAATCAATTCCTGTCTCTCTAAATGTCCATAAATCCTATCTTTTATAATCACCTCCAACAATTTACCCACAACCGAAGTCACAGTCACAGGTCTATAGTTCCCCTGTTTTTCCTTACAAACTTTCTTAAACAAAGGTACAACATTAGCCACCCTCCAGTCATAGGCACCTCACCTGTAGACATAGATGATGCAAATATTTCTGCAAGGGGTCTCGTAATTTCCTCCCGTACTTGCCACGATGTTATGGAATACATTAGATCAGGACTAAAAGAATGTTAAAAGAGGGTTTGAGCCCAGAAATAGTGAAGTCTTTCTTCAATTGTAGGGAGTTGGGCTCATCTGTACTGTTTGCAGTTTTGGGCTCTTTAACTCAGCAAAGATATTATTGTCATGGAGGAGTTGTCCCCCAGGCATGTTCCCGGAATGGTAGGCCTGGCCTACAAAGGATGATTAGCCCAGAATTTCAAAGAATAATAGGTGAGCTTATTGAAATCTACAAATACTGAAAGGGATAGATGGGGTAGTTGCAAGTAAGATTTGGTTTCTTTTATCCATTCGCAGCATGAGGACATCACCGGCCAGGCCAACATTTATTGCTCAGAGGGCATGTAAGAATCAACAACAATGCTGTGGGTCTGGAGTCACATGTAGGCCAAACCAGGTAAGGATAGCAGTTTCCTTCCCTGATGGACATTAGTGAACCAGATGGGTTTTTGCAACAAAAAAATTATGGTCACCATTAGATTCATAATTCTAGATTTTTAACTGAATTCAAATTCTATCATCTACCATGGTAGGATCTGAACCCAGGCCCCCATGGCATTACCTGAGTCTCTGGATGGATAGTCTAGTGATAATACCTCTAGGCCATTGCTTCCCTTTGGTTGGGGGTCTAGGACTGGGGACACAATTTAAAAAGAAGGGGGTAGCATTTATGACGATATGTTGCTTAGAGAATTGTGAAACCTGCCAAAAAAGGCCTTGGAAGCTCAGTCTTTGAATTTTTGATGTGTTTAAGGCAGAGTTTGATAGGTTTCTGATGACCAGTGGCATTACAGGGATATGGGGATCGGGGTGGGTCAAAGGCATTGAAGTTTCCAATCAGCCACAATTGTTTTGAACGGTGGGGTAGGGTCAATGGGGGCTGAATGGCCTCCTCTTGTCCCTAATGTATCATTTACAGACTTGGTTGGTGATGATACAATGAACAGCCACGGAGTGTCACTGTTGCACCTCACTCTCAGCCGTTCCTGCTTTCTCCCCTGCAGCGATCACTTGCGTGTGCACACGCACACATACAAGCTGAGGTTTTTGTTTCTCATTTCTCACCAAGCTGCTGCTACTCTTCACACCGAAGCAGCTTCGCTCACTCATGTCCTCACTGGTGCCTGGAAGAGGAGACCTGGAGGTATCAGACCCTGCCCATTTCCCTGTTTCCACTGTAGTGAGGCAGCAGCCTGAAATGAGAGACTGCACACAATTATTTATTCAGAGACCAGCATCCATTCCCTAAGAGGAGAGATGCAGGTGAAGCGTATGTTAGTCATTGGCATAGTAAGATTCCATGCTGGAGCAATCCAGTTAGTCCCATTTCGCCATGCACTCGCCGTTACTCTGCAAGATTGTTTCCTTTTGATATCATTCATCAAATCCAACTCCAACCCTCACAGGCAGTGAGTTCCAGGTCATTACCACTCACTGTGGAAAAACGTTCTTCATCGCATCTCCCGATTGCCCAGTATCTCCTGACCAATACCTTCAATCTGGGTCCCCTAGGCTGCACCATCAGCCAATGGGAGCAGCTTTCGTTGTCTCCCTTATCCAAACCCGTTATAACCCTATCCATCTCAATTAAATCTCCCCTCCATCTCCTCTGCTCCATGGAGAACAACCTCAGCTTCTCCAACTGAACCTTGTCAGTAAATTCTGTCATCACTGGACCCATCCTGTTAAAGCTCCCCTGCACTCTCTCGTGAACCCTCACACCCTTCCTAGAGTGTGGGAAGCAAAACTGGAAACCAATCTCTAGGTGGGGCCTAACTGGAACTTGTACTCTGCATATTTGCTGCACTCTGCATTTGCTAAAAGCAGCCAAGCAGAAATTAACCTGTAAATGAGATCCTGGATTTGTTTCAAATCATGAATAATTTGTTCTAACATTCTCATGGAGAAAATCAATTACAACGTGTCCAGGAATAGAATCCCTACGGAGCAGAAAGGGGCTGTTCAACTCATCAAGTCCTCATGGCTCACCCCATTGCATCCCATCACCTTGAATTTACCATGGCTAATCCACCTAGCCTGCACATTACCAGGCAATTAAGCATGACCAACCCACGTAAGCTGCACTTCTTTGGATTGAGGAAGGAAACCGGAGCACACAGAGGAAATCCACACAAAAACGGGGAGAATGTGCAAACTCCACATAGACAGTAGCTCGAGGCTACAATTGAACCCAACTCACTAGCACCATGAGGTAGCAGTGTTAACCACTGAGCCACAGCATCCTGGTTGGACAACTGAGAAAGAACATTGCAAAACAAGAAACAATCTGTTCAACAGAAAGGCCTAGTGCTGACTGAAATAACACAGTGTGGAGCTGGAGGAACACAGCAGGCCAGGCAGCATCAGAGGAGCAGGAAAGTTGACGTTTCAGGTCAGGACCCCTGCTGACTGAAGCCTGGTTTCACTTGGATAAGGGAACCACATGCAGCATTTTCGAGCTCGCCGATGACAGAAAACATGGTGGGAGGAGGAAGCAAGAATGCTTCAAGGTGATTTAGACAAGTGGAGTGAGTGCACATACAGACATGGCAAATGCTGAACAACATGGCGAAATGTGTGAAAACCAGAAAGGTGGGTTATTATTTATATTTAAATGGTGATATGTTGGGAATAAATGTCCAAAGGGATCTGGGTATATTTGTACATCAGTCAATGAAAGTAAACAGGCAGGAGCAGCAAGTAATTGAGAAGGTACACTGACTTCTTTGCAACAGGATTGATTTCAGAAGTAGGGATGTCCTAGTGCAGTTATACAGGGTGAGACTACACCAGTGTACAGTTTTGGTCTCCCTACCTAAAACAGGATAGACCTGCCAGAGAGGCAGTACAATGGAAGTTCACTGGGCTGGTACTGAGGCTGGCAGGACTGCCCTACAAGGAGAGGTTGGTTCGGCTGGGCCTGGATTCACTTGAGTTGAGAAGGATGAGAGGGGATCTAACAAAATGTGTAAACCTCTAACAGGGCTGGACAGACCCGATGCAGGGAGGAGGTTTCCCCTGGCTGGGGAGTCTAGAACCAGGGGATACAGTCTCAGGGGGTACAGGGTTGACCATTTAGGACTGAGATGAGGAAACAATTCTTCGCTCAGAGGGAGGTCAACCTGTGGAATTTTCTCCCACAGGAAGCCAAGACACCCACTATATTCAAGAAAAAGAGAAATAATTTTTCACATTTTAACAGCATCAACAAGAATGAGGAGAAATGGGAATGTGGCACAGAGAGAGAGTATCAATCATGATCAACCTCAGTGACTCAAAGGGCCAAATGGTTACTCCTGCCCTTAATTTCTATGTTTCACCCAAGCCAACACTGGGAACTAAATATTCCTGAAAACAAACTGAGGAACAACACTTGGCGATAAAGTTTGAAACAGACTAATGAAAAGGGGTTCTTAAGAACAGTCATCCTGGAAAATGTTGACTCTGCATTTCTCTCTCTCTACAGATGCTGCCAGACCCACTGAATTTCAACAGCATTTTCTGTGCTTCACAGAATCCATATAGTGTGAAAACAGGCCTTTCAGCCCAACATCAACCCTCTGAAGACCACCTTACCCAGACCCATTACCCCAACCTGTAATTCCCATGGCTAACTCACCTAATCTATACATCCCTGGACACCGTGGGACAATTTAACATGGCCAATTCACCTAGCCTGCACATCTTTGGACTGTGGGAGGAAGCCAGAGCACCTGGAGGAAACCCACACAGACACAGGGAGAATGAACAAATTCCACACAGAAAGTCGCCTCAGTGTGGAATCAAACCCGGGCCCCTGGCACTGTGAGGCACCCGTTTGGTTCAGATTGCCAATATCCACAGTATTTCGCCTCTGTTAAAAAAAGTTACCATTGCTTAACATTGAAAAGGAACTATGTTCAGATGGTCAACAACTTTTTTTTACAAATGAGGTAACAGCCATTCCTCTGTTTTCCAAAGTTCTGTGAAAACTAGAGTATGGCATTAAAATTAACCTTGGATCACGATGAATGTGGGAGGGGTTCAGGAGGTTAAACCGCCCCACTTAAGCAGCTGAGAAACTTTCTCCCTGATGGATTCCAGACCAAGTGAGGATCCCATGGAATATTCCATGGGGACAGCACAGTGTCTCAGTGGGTTAACATTGCTACCGCACAGTGCCAGGGACCCCAGTTCCTTTCCAGCCTGCGTGTTCTCCCTGTGTCTGCATGGGTTTCCTCCCACAGTGCAAGGATGTGCAGGTTAGGTGGATTAGCCATGGGAAATGAGGATGGGGTGGGTCTGAGTGGGATGCTCTTCAGAGGGTTGGTGTGGGCTTGATGGGCCGAATGATCCGCTTCCACAATGTAGGGTTTCTGTAATTGTCACTGTGTGACTGGGAGTCCTGATTTCACTTGGAAATTGCTGCATGGGTTACCCAGAGATTGGCAAAATTTCAGGCAGCAGAAAGTGGGTTAAAACATTCCACCCAGACAGAAGTGATCACAGAGAATTTGCAACTGAGTTGCAGAAGATTGTCTCCCTTTTAGATTCTGAGAAGGATTAAGGAACTAAACAGAAAATGCTGAGGCTATTTCTGTCAGATGAGCCTGATTGTTCTTGTATCAAACATGCATCTGTTTTGCTGATTGATTTGAAAGTAATCCAGGAGAGGGCTTGATTGTAATTTCTGTTCATCCTTGAAGGCAGATCTCATTTTGACGTATTCGATGTGATTAAATTCTCTCTCCCTCAACTGCATCTGATAAGGAAAATGAAGACCATGTTGAGAGATCCCCGTATAAAGTGAAAAATGCGAAGTGTCACTCATAAAGTGTCTGTGAACTTTACGCTCTCTTTGTTACTGCATAGATTAGATTACTGCTTGTCGCACCAGTCTAGTCCCCGGCAAATGTCTAAGAGGCAGGTTCAGCAAGGTTAATTTGCCTTAAAGTTATTCCTTGTTTCCATCAAAGGAAATAGAGCATTGATGATCTGTTTCTTTTGTATTCATGCACCAGGAAAATGCCAAATTTTCAGGGCAGACAGGAGGTATGGACGCCCACATCCACCACACCCCAGGAGAGGTGGAAGATGTTTTATCCCGTGGATAGCAACAAGAGGCTACTGTGATGACGACTGAGGTGGTTGAGGGGACCAGCAACTGTGAGCACTGGCATCATAGAGCCTGCTCCAGGCCCACAGGAGAATGAATAGTGCGGCTGTGCAGGACATTGGTTCGGCCATTTTTGCAGTACTGTGCTCAGCTCTGTTTTCCCCGCTACAGGGAAAATGTTGTTAAACTTGAAAGGGTTCGGAAAAGATTTACAAGGGTTGGAGGGTTTGAGCTATAGAGAGAGGTTCAATAGACTAAGGCTAATTTCCCTGCAGCGTCGGAGGCTGAGGGGTGACCTTTGGATGATTAGCCAAGGTCTTTTTCCCTTGGGTAGGCGTGTCCGAAACTAGAGAGCCATAAGTTTAAAATGAGAGGGGAGATTTTTAAAAGGGACCTTAAGGAGCAACCTTTTCACGCAGAGGGTTGTGTCTGTATGGAACAAGCTGCCAGAGGAAGTGGTGGGGGCTGGTACAATTACAACATTTAAAAGGCATTTGGATGGGTATATGAATAGGAAGGGCTTAGAGCAATATGAACCAAATGGTGGCAAATGGAACTAGATCAGTTTAGGGTATGTGGCCAGCGTGGACAAGTTGGACCAAAGAGTCTGTTTCTGTGTTGACTCAATGGCTTTATGAATGCCTCCCTGTCCTCTGCAAGGGTTTGTCCAGTCCACAGTGTAACAGCTGGTCAGTAGGTTTGCAGCAGCCAAGCAGATGGCAGCTCTGAAGTTAGCTATAGTGTTCCGCTACTCCATCCATTGCTTTCCTCTGGGCTGTGCTGTCAGCAAACAATAAGACATTCCAGGCTCATCTCCCTCATATGGACTCCAGATGGAGCAGTCAACTGCTCAGTTACCACCAACAGCAACGAGCTTTTAGACCACCTGAGGTATCACAGGCAAGCCTCCCTTGTTTATTGTTGGCTGTACATCAGGGGCAGGCCCTTAACTCTGACTTCTGTTTGTTGTGTCAGTTTTGGCAGCTTAAAAATGAACAGCGGCAAACTTACTCTGGTAGCCCAGCCCTCCGTTATTGGCAAAAGTTTGGGGGGGGGGGGGGGCGGTTGGCGATGGTGGTATTATCCACAACCAGAGACAGTCAGCGCCATCGGCACAGGAAGGCAGTGGGCACCGGGCCCCAACCCCTAGTGAGGGTCAGCACCTTCAGGAGAGGAGGAGAAGAGAGAGATATATCAGAAAAGATAATTGATTGGGAATTTTTAAAATCTTATTCAATGAAATGTGAAATCCTTTTTAGAGAATGACCCGCTACTGGTTACATGACGTCAACAAATCCTTCAAAGTCTGTCACAGGACCGAGCAGCCAGTTTCCTGCCCTTGGTATTGGTTGCCAAGCATGTTTTCTTTTGCACACTCAGCAGGAGGAGATTGGAGATTTGTCGACTTTATCCTTGACTCAGTAACCGCAAAGCCTAGTTATGGGGTTGGTCTGACTTTCGCACTTTTATGGGACAACAAAGTCCAGGGTTCACACTGAAACCTGACCTGTCAAACTTTCAGTGACAAGGAATTTGCAAATTCGGGCTGTGTCAGCTTTCAATGTGGGCAATAGGGTGTGGCCAGTGCTCAGTTGCCACCTTTGCAATGGGGCAATGATTCCCCTTGGTAGCAAAAAGGGGACAGGGGACGAGGGAGCAGTGCAGTCTGAGGAAGCCCTCTGCTATACCAGTTGGAGACTGGCTCTAATAGTACCCAGCCTTGCATACATTGAAATGAAACCAGCAAACCACATGATCAAACCAATAACAGGCACGAGGCAATGCAGAACACAATGTTCAAGATCCTGCATTGTATGTGGAACTTAAATTCCTCTCAGCTGAGGACATCAAAAACAGTTTTAATTCACATCAACTATAAGCTTAAAAACAGCAAGTCACAACCAACCACGGTCATATTTACAATTTTATATTAAAACTCAACTACTTTAAAAATGAATTACACAGCAATAACCCAAGCAGCACTCCCTCAGTACTGACCCTCCGACAGTGTGGTGCTCCCCCAATACTGACCCTCCGACAGTGCAGCACTCCCTCAGTCCTGACTCTCCAACAGTGCAGCACTCCCTCAGCACTGAACCTCTGACAGTGCGGCGCTCCCTCAGTGCCGACCCTCTGCCATTGCATCGGTATCTCACTACTGACTATCCAACAATGCAGCACTCTTCAGCACTGACCCTCCAACAGTGCAGCACTCCCTCAGTACTGACCCTCCAACAGTGCAGCACTCCCTCAGCACTGACTCTCCGACAGTGTGGTACTCCCTCAGCACTGACCCTCTGGCAGTGTGGTGCTCCTTCAGTACTGACCCTCTGACAGTGCTGCGCTCCCGCAGAACTGACCCTCTGACAGTGCCGCACTCCCTCAGCACTGACCATCCGACAGTGCGGCACTCCCTCAGAACTGACCCTCTTACAGTGCAGCACTCACTCAGCACTGACCCACCGACAGTGCGGTGGTCCCTCAGTATTGACCCTTCAAGAGTGCAGCACTCCCTCAGTCCTGACTCTCCAACAGTGCGGCACTCCCTCAGCACTGAACCTCTGACAGTGCGGCGCTCCCTCAGTGCCGACCCTCTGCCATTGCGTCGGTCTCTCACTACTGACTATCCAACAATGTAGCACTCCTCAGCACTGACCCTCCAACAGTGCAGTTGTCCCTCAGTACTGACCCTCCGACAGTGCAGCACTCCCTCAGTACTGACCCTCCAATAGTGCAGCACTCCCTTGGCACTGACTCTCCGACAGTGTGGCAAACCCTCAGCACTGACCCTCTGGCAGTGTGATTAGATTTCCTGAGGTGTGGAAACAGGCCCTTCAGCACTCCCTCAGTACTGACCCTCCAACAGTGCAGCACTACTTCAGCACTGACCCTCCAACAGTGCAGCAATCCCTCAGTACTGACCCTCCAACAGTGTGGCACTCCCTCAGCAATGACCCTCTGACAGTGCAGCACTCCCTCAGTACTGACCCTCCAACAGTGCAGCACTCCCTCAGCAATGACCCTCTGGCAGTGTGGTGCTCCTTCACTACTGACCCTCTGACAATGCTGCGCTCCCTCAGAACTGACCCTCTGACAGTGCGGCACTCCCTCAGCACTGACCACTCGACAGTGCGGCACTCCCTCAGAATTGACCCTCTTACCGTGCAGCACACCCTCAGCACTGACCCACCGACAGTGCGGTGGTCCCTCAGTACTGACCCTCCAAGAGTACAGCACTCCCTCAGTACTGACCCTCCAACAGTGCAGCACTCCTTCAGCTCTGACCCTCCAACAGTGCAGCAATCCCTCAGTACTGACCCTCCAACAGTGCAGCACTCCCTCAGCACTGACTCTCTGACAGTGTGGCACTCCCTCAGCACTGACACTCTGGCAGTGTGGTGCTCCTTCAGTACTGACCCTCTGACAGTGCTGCGCTCCCTCAGAACTGACCCTCTGACAGTGCGGCACTCCCTCAGCACTGACCCTCCAACAGTGCAGCACTCCCTCAGCACTGACTCTCTGACAGTGTGGCACTCCCTCAGCACTGACCATCTGGCAGTGTGGTGCTCCTTCAGTACTGACCCTCTGACAGTGCTGCGCTCCCTCAGAACTGACCCTCTGACAGTGCGGCACTCCTTCAGCACTGACCCTCCAACAGTGCAGCACTCCCTCAGCACTGACTCTCCGACAGTGTGGCACTCCCTCAGCACTGACCCTCTGGCAGTGTGGTGCTCCTTCAGAACTGACCCTCTGACAGTGCTGCGCTCCCTCAGAACTGACCCTCTGGCAGTGCGGCACTCCCTCAGCACTGACCATCCGAAAGTGCGGCACTCCCTCAGAATTGACCCTCTTGCAGTGCAGCACTCCCTCAGCACTGACCCACCGACAGTGCAGTGGTCCCTCAGTACTGACCCTCCAACAGTGCAGCACTCCCTCAGTACTGACCCTCCAACAGTGCAGCAATCCCTCAGTACTGACCCTCCAACAGTGTGGCACTCCCTCAGCACTGACCCTTTGACACTGCAGCACTCCCTCAGCACTGACCCTCAGACACTGTGGTTCTCCCTCAGTGTCGACCCTCTGCCATTGCGTCGCTCTCTCAGTACTGACCCACCAACAGTGCAGCACTCCCTCACTGCTGACTCTCTGACAGTGCAGCCCTCCCTCCCTCTGCACTGATCCTCTGACAGTTCGGCACTCCCTCAGTACTGACCCTCCGAAAGCGCAGCACTCCCTCAGTACTGATCCTCCGACAGAGCGGCACCCCCTCAGTACTGACCCTCTTCCAGCGCAGCACTCCCTCAGTAGCTCTCTGATGAAGGGTCTAGGCCCGAAACGTCAGCTTTTGTGCTCCTGAGATGCTGCTTGGCCTGCTGTGTTCATCCAGCCTCACATTTTATTATCTCTACTCCCTCAGTACTGACCCTTCTACAGTGCGGCACTCCCTCAGTGTTGCTGTGAAATAATAGCCTTGGCATTAGTGCTGAATGCACAGGGCAGTGAACCCAAGCCTTTGTGAGTGAGAGGGCGCAGTGATCGCTGCCTGCTGTATCGGCGGCTGTGTCAGTTCTGAGTCAGTGTTTGCCTAGGTAGGCAAGGCAATTTGTTTAATCGTTTCTTGTGTTTTGTCCCTGTGCCTGTGTATCTTCAGGGAAAACCGGTCGTCATGCCTTGCAAACCACAGCCACCGGAATGGCAGGCGGGACTGTGTTTATAAGCCTTTGGCCCGTGCTGTTTGCAGTCTGTAACAAAAACCCAAAAAAACTATCAGCAATTTCAGGATTTTTTGTTTGAGATGTGGAGACAGAATTGCAAATACTGGCGACAGGGAGACCAGGGAACTCTCTGATCCCGTTCGGAACCAGTAGATGAAGTCGGGATGTTATTTCTGGTTTGTTATGCTCTCCCTTCCCCCTTGTTTTTGTGTCCCAGTATGAAAGAGAGAGAGAGGATGGGGGAAGGAAGGGACGAGATGATCGATGAAAGAGACACAGCTAAACAGAGAGAGAGAGTGTGTCCGGTTGGGGGGGCGGGATCTGAGGAATGGAAATTTCCTCCAGTCGCTTCTCTCAATACGAGTCTGCTGCACGAAGCGATCACGTTTTGCGCTCACCAATGAGCGCCCTGGACATATTATAAATGTCGGGCCCTTTGCTTCATATACCCCAAGTTCTTCCCCAAATCCCTTTGCAATGTGGATCTGACTGTGAAACCTCTGCAGAGCGAAGAACAGTGAAAGAGGATCCCGAAAACCTGTGACAGACCAGAAAGGTAACTGACCCAATAATCACCAGGAAAAGGATGGAGATTCACTGAAATCATCACCTTCTGACTGTGTTGAGTTAGCCAGTTTTCTGTTTGTTGTTGCTGCTGCTACTTTGTTTTGTTAGGTTGTTGCTGCTGTTACTTTCTGCTTGTATGTTTATTTAGAAAAACACAAAATGTTCTGCTAAAGCATGAACGTGATGTACCCTCTCCCCCCCCCGACCCCGCTACCTCCGCTCAGTTTGACATCCCAGAGAAGCGACACTTTGTTATTTGTAATAATTTGGGCGTTTTGTCTTTGTAGTCCTTTTTGCTGGAGAATGCGGATCTCTCGGTGCTTCCTGTTTCTGGTTAAAAAATGCGGCAATGTCAGGCCGACGAATTGGCGGAACCAACATGTAGGTTTACTGAGCAGACTCGAATAAAGGGGTTCAGGAATTTGCTCTGAAATCGATGGGGTTGCAGGGGACGTGCTGGTGGTGGTACAAAGTTATGCATGGTCTGATTTGCATGTGTCAGAGTTGATTAGGATTGGGCAGAAAAAATAACGGAATTAATTGGGGCTACTTTTTTTAAAATGTTGCATGTCGAGCACCGGGTGGTCTCAGTTGCAATCAGGATGTAAGCAGGGTCTGGGTTTTTGCATGCTCCGTGATGCAGGCCTGGCTTTGCATGAAGGTGATGATCCAGCGGGTCTGTAAATTTCCAGCCTCCAGAAACCCCTCTGTCTGGGCCAAGCGCGGGCTCTGTCCCCAAATGGTGCCTTTGCCACCCACCTTCACACCAATTTGGATACCTGTAAGTCAATATTGGTTGGTATTTCCTGTGTGTGTGTGTGTGTGCGTCTGTCTCCCAGAAATTCATACACCATATTTTTAAACGCTGCAACCCTACACCCCAAAAAATGAGGAATGAACCCTGCACCATCCCCACACAGCCGGGGTGGGGGGGGATGGAGAGCGAGAATGCACTAAACAAACCTGTTCGCCTCTCCGTTTAAGATCCAGTCTGATCTGCACAGCCGCCATACACGGTTTATCTAAACCCCCAAAATTTAGGAATTAACACTGCACCCCCCAAAGAGAGAGAGAGAAAAAATGCATTAGGCAACCTTCCACGTTTCTCCATATACAATCCAGTGTGGGATCTGCACAGCCGCTATACACGATCCGACTTAACGCTGCAAAATCTCCTGTTTTCGCTCCCAAAAAATTCAAATGCACCCCCACAGGGATTGGAGGGGGAGGGATGTTACATTAGATATCCTACACGCCTCTGCGTATAAAATTCTAGGATCTGCAAATGCACAATTGAAATTCCCTCCCTTCCCCAGAGTGTGGTGGGAATAACATTCAGATACCGTGTTTGCCCGGCGTTTAATTTCCTTTGTTCTGCAAATGACCGTTTTATCTGCAGTTTCCTCCCGCCGCCCACAAGTTTGGTTTCCTTCCCCTCCACCCCTTCATTATAATAAAACAAAAATAAAGCAAAAAAGGTGGTGGTTCAGCCCCTGCCCTGGAGAACTGCAATCGGTGCGGGTTTTTGTCTGTGTCTCAATGTGCCTGTGTGTTTTATTTCACCGGGAGCTCCGTTGAGTGCCATGTGGCTCCACAAGCTCACTAATGCCGTCCATTTCTTGCTGCTTTTCTCTCCCTTTCCCCACCCCCCCCCCCGCCCCGTGTCTGTCTCTCTGGCAGACCTACAAGATGGCCACTTCAGCGAGCGCCAACCTCAGCAAGATTGTGAAGAAGAACTACATGGATCTGTCCCAGGACGGCAAAGTGCAGGCTATGTACATCTGGATCGATGGCACGGGGGAGTCTGTGCGATGTAAAACCAAGACCCTGGATAAGGAACCCAAGAGCATAGCTGGTAAGAGATAATGGGAACTGCCAGACAGCTTTCTGAACCCCCGACACATTTACTGACTGCCACTGATTCAGAGATCCAGACTGACCTGTAGCCCACTAACCCATTCATTTACACACACTGCACTCACCGCTTCTGATAAATGCAGAACTTGGGGTCCCAAAGTGTAATCAAGAAATCCTGATCTCCTCCCAAAACGGGATCTCACTCCCTTTGCCAAGAATAGGGATCAATTGAGTGCCTTTTCAAAACAACACTTTTCCCCTCCAAATTCCACTTGCCCAGCATTGTATGTTTCTTTTTGTGGCGTGGGTTTATTTTTGTCCAGTGTATTTGAATTGCCTTGAGCTTGTTTTCTTCCCTCTGTTTTTCATTTTCTGTTTCTGCCAACTTGCACTCCTTTCTGGAGTAGTCAACTTCATGCGCAAGTGTGGGCAGGCAATTTAACTACAAGGGGCATCATCACTGCAAAACCTGGTGCTCTCCTTCCGTCCCTGGTCCCCACCAAGGTGTGCGTTTCTCCAGTAAGTGGCTGGGTAAGTGATGAAGAACTGGAAAAGTTTTTTTGACAATTTTCATTCCCTCATGCACCGTTTCCTATGCTCCACAGATGGAGGCCAGTATGTTTAGCTTGTTATAGGGTGTGCATGGTTTGATGCTGAGCTCTTCCCTATTGTAAACATTGGGGGAAATACTTGTGTGTGAGATATAATTAAACAACCACGATGCAGTCCAATGTATTAAAAGTTCGATTTTGAAGACAAAATCGAACATCAGTCACTCTTTTGCGTTTTGATTTTTCACACTGTTCTGTCACCGTAAGTGCCATATCTGCACGGTGATGTTTATTTCAAGCTGCTTTAACCCCTTCAAAGATGGTAGGGTCCTGTTAGAAAGCCAGCTTTGGAATATTTTTCCAAGTTTGTGTGTGGAAGTAGTAGGCATGATTGCATTAGTGCCACTTAACAATGTAAAACATTAATTGTGGGGCTTTCTGTTCTTGGAGATCTAGTTCCAGACATTGGGCAGGCTATCAAATCCACTCGGGTGAGTTTAAATTGCTTCCATGCATGAGGATGGAATGAAGAGAGACAAACTACTATGAGAAGCAATTAAGTAACATTCTGAATCTTGGAATGGAAGTGAGCAGAATAATGTCTGCGCCTGCTGGGGATTTTGAAATGCTTAACAGTACCCCTTGTGAAACAACTTTACTGCTTGCTGGGATTCACCTCATAGCAACATGGAAACAGATCCTTTGGACCAACCAGTCCATGCTGACCTTGTTCCCGAACCAAACTAGTCCCACTTACCTGTGTTTGACCCATATTCCTCCCAACCTTTCCTATTCACACTTATCCAAATGTCTTTTAAATGTTGTTGTAACTGTGCCTGCATTCACCACTTCCCTGCCAGTTCATTCCCCACATGAACCACTGATTTTTTTTCTTTATAAAGTTGTCCTTCATGTCCTTTTTCAAATCTTCTCTTGCCTTAAAAACCCTGGTTTTAAACTTCCCCACTCTAGGGAAAAGACACTTGCATTCACTTCAACAAGACCACCCTTCAATCTTCTATGCTCCCATGAAAAAAGCCTTTCCAGTCTACTTTTATTTCAGACCTCCATTCCCACCAGCATCCTGTGAAATCCTTTGAGCCCTCTCCAGTTTAATAACTTGCTTCCTATTACAGAGCAACCAGACCTGCACAATCCAGAAAAGGCCTCACCAACATTCTGTACAACCTCAATGTGACATCCTAACCAAATACTCATTGGTCTGAGCACGCATGCTAAATGCTTTCTTCACAACCCTGTTTACCTGTTAACACAAATGTCAAAGAATTAGGTACTTGAACTCCTGGGTCTCTGTTTAACAACATTCCCCTGGGCCCTACCATTAACTGTATAAGCCCTGTCCTTTTTTGTTGTACCAAAATGCAACACCTCACATTTATCCCAATCAAACTCCATCTGCCGCTCCTCAGCCCATTAACCTAATAGATCAAGATCTCCTTTTTAATCCTAAATAAGCTTTTTCACTATTGATTATGCCACCAATTTTGGTGTCATCTGCAAACTCAGTAACCATGCCTCCTATACTCTCATCCAAATCATTTTTTTCATCCATTTTATAGGATGTAGGTGTTGCTGTCTGGCCAGCATTTCTTGCCCATCCCTAGTTGCCCTTGAGAAGGTGGTGGTGAGCTGCCACCTTGAACCGCTGCAGTCCTCCTGCTATAGGTTGAATATAAATGACAAATAAAAGTGGACCCAGTACTGAACCCAGTGAAACACTGCTGGTCACAGGCCTCCACTCCCAAAAATTAGTTCACCATCCTGTACCTCCTACAGCCAGGCCAATTAGCGAGCTTACCCTGAATCCCATGCAATCTAGCCTTACTAACTAGTCTTCCATGTGGAACCTTGTCAAAGCTTTTATTTAAATCCGAGTAAACGTTTTGCCTCCAAATGTATGTAAAGCCTTTCAGAATCAGCATCAACAATTGGCCTGCCACTGATGCCCGACTCTCTCGTCTAGTTTCCAAGCTTTTCCTCCCAGGCTTTCATAAGCAATGGCACAACATAAGCCATCCTCCAATCCTCTGATACTTCCCCCACTTTTATGGATGATTCAAATATTTCTGCTGGGGTCCCCCTCCGTTTCCTCCATAACTTACCGCAGTCATGGGATACCCTCGATCAGGCATTGGAGATTTTTTTAAAGATTAGATTCCCTACAGTGTGGAAACAGGCCCTTCGGACCAAAAAGTCCACACCACCCTTTGGAGCAACCCACCCAGAACCATCCCCCTACAACCCACTCACCCCTGAACCCTACAGGCAATTTAGCACGGCAATCCACCTAGCCCGCACATCCTTGGACTTTGGGAGGAAACCGGAGCATCCGGAGGAAACCCATGCAGACACGGGGAGACAGTCACCCAAGTCTGGAATCAAACCTGGGTCCCTGGTGCTGTGAGGCTGCAGTGCTAACCACTGAACCACCATGTCGCCCGAATCTACCTTTATTTTCTAAGACCTCCAACACTTTCTCTTTAGTGTGAGCCATTTTCAAAACATCTATATTTATTTCCCTGAGTTCTGTAGCTTCCATTTTTTCTGAGCAGTGAAAACTGACACGAAATGGTCATTTAATGTCTCTCCCATCTCCTGAGTGCCAACACAAAGACAACCAGATCTTTAAGGGGTCCTGGTCTCTAGTTGCTGTCTTGCTAGTAATGTGTTTGTAAAATCTTTTCTGATTATCTTTAACCTTATCTGCCAAGGCTGTCTCATCCACCCTTTGCCTTTCTGATTTCATTAAGAATGCCCCGAGACTCTTTTTTTCCTGCTTTTCAATAGATTCAGTTGATTCCAATCGTCTGTATCTAATACATGATTTTTTAAAAATTCTTGACTAAGCTTCAAATCTTCATTCATTGTTCTTTAATCTTACCAGCCCTGCCTTTGTCTTTAACAGGAACATAATGCCTCTGAACTCCATTTTTGGAAGCTTCCCATTTATGGGACATCTGTTTTGCCTGTGAACAGTCCACTCCAAATAAGAACTTTAACTTTTATGGAAAACTTGTATTTTTCCAGAACTATCTTAAAACTATTAGCGTAATGATCACTAATCCCAAATTGTTCCCCTACTAACACCTTAGTCACTTCCCCTGGCTTATTTCCAAAGAGAAGCTCAAATTTTGCTCCTTCTCTGGTAAAAACATTTACGCATTGATAAAGAGAATTTTCTTCAAAACATTGAACAACTTCTTCACCATGCAAACATTTGTGACTACGACAGTCCTAGTCGATGATTAGAAAATTAAAATTCCTGACTTACAACAATTTTATTCTCGAATTTATTTGAAACCTCCACATATTTGCTTCTCATTTTTTGATTATTGGGGACCCCATAGTACTATCGCCCAGAAATAACTTCTATAATTACTGTAATTATAGTTTTCCTGAATCAAAAATGGCTCGCTCTCATGCTCCTTTCTATCCTTCCTATAATGTCTAAACCTGGAACATTGAGCTGCCAGTTCTGTCCTTCAGTCAGCCTACTTTCTGTAATAGCTGTGATTACCCAGTCCCATGCTTCTGTATTTGCCCTGAGTTCATCAACCTTAGTTGTAAGACCTCTTACTTTGAAATAAATGCAATTTTGATTCTTCAGAGGTACTTCCTTTGCTGAATTCCTCTTGTCTGACTTTTCTAATTAACGTGTTCTTTTCTGATGCAGAGCCTCCATCATTTTGTTTCTCAATTTTCCCTGTTACTTACGAAGACCCCATATCCCCTCTCTAAAAGTTGACAGGCTCCCAAAATAGGACTAGCAAAGCCAACCACCAGGATATGGCCCCTTTCCAGTTCAGGTGAAACCCATCCTTTTTTAAACAGGTCTTTTCTGTCCAAGAAGAGATCCCAATGATCCAAGAAACTGAACCCCTGTACATTGCATCACCTCTTCAGCCATTGATTTATCGCCCCTATCCTTTTATGCCTACCCTCATTAGAACTTGGCAGTTGAAGCAAGCAAAAGATTACTGTTGTTGGTTTTTTAAAATCTTCCAAGTAACCTCTTCTATACATAGTGTACAGCCTTAACCCATTCCCCAAATGTCATTCCCACCAATGTGTACAACAACATCTGGTGTCAGTGTCTCTCATCTTTGACCATTGGCTTCAAACATATTGAAACACCCTTAACACTGGCCCCAGGAATGCAACACGCCATTCTAGATTCATGTTCACTGCCGCATAATCTCCTGTCTGTGTCCCTCATTGATTCCCCTATAAACAGTTATTCTTTGGTCTTGGCAAACCTTGTTTAACACAAGATTCATTCTTAGTGCCCAGGATCTGACTACTGCTTCTAATTTCCTGAGACCATCTCTTTCAAGTACCCAAAACAAATAGCTGTTTGAGAGAAATAGCCACAGGAGATTTGAGTCACCACCTTACCTTTCCGGACAGTCACCTATCTGGCTCAGTCAGAAATAGTAAGAATGTCTGATGCTGGAGTCAGATCACAATGGAGCTGGAGGAACACAGCAGACCAGGCAGCATCAGAAGATCAGAAAAGTTGATGTTTCGCAGCTTTTTTGAAGAACGGCCCGGACCTGAAACAGCAACTTGCCTGCTCCTCTGCTGCCCGGCCTGCTGTGTTCTTTCAGCTCCACAATGTTATCACCCATCTGATGGTCCTGCTGTGTAATCAGTTCTCTAAATGTACAAGTCAGGACACTAGGTTTCTTGAATACCCTCAGACATTAAGCCTTAACACTCTCAATGACACCTTTTGTATACAAAAAATAATACCTTTTCTTACCCACAGATTTAATATTAAGCACGCATAAAAAGGAAAAGGGTAAATGTTAAGAATTCAAGCGCAGGGCCGAACAAATGAGAAAAATGACTCTTCCTCAAATAATCCAATGTTCAGTTTTCAGTCCACATTAAAACAAAACTTTCTCCAGAGCCTCTCCACGAGCTCCCTATGTAAACAATACTTTTGAGTTCAGAGTGCTTTTGTCTTTGGCTGCCATGAGACTGTTTGTTTGTCCTCTCTTGCAGACCTCCCAGAGTGGAACTTTGATGGTTCAAGCACGTATCAGTCAGAAGGATCCAACAGTGACATGTACCTCATCCCAGCAGCCATGTTCCGGGATCCTTTCCGGAAGGATCCAAACAAGCTTGTCCTTTGTGAAGTTCTCAAATACAATAGGAAACCAGCAGGTACACAATGGGTGCAGTTTTCCCTGAGATACTGAAGAGCTAGTCATAACATGCAAAGGCTTATTGCCAGGGCATTGTCAAATCACCTGACACCAAACCACAAGGTAAATAGCCACAAGTTTGACCCCAGTGATTGTGTGGAGAGAAACAAAGATTGAGGGTGGCACAGTGGCTCGCACTGCTGCCGCACAGCACCAGCGACCCATGTTCAGTTCCACCCTCAGGTGGCTGTCTGTGTGGGTGGATTTATAGGGTGATGAGTCTGGGTGGAATGCTGTGTGGGTTGGTATGGACTTGTTGGGCTGAAGAGCTGTTTCCACACTGGAGGGACTGTATGATTTCTAGATGTGGGATCAAGGTCCAGCTTCTCAGTTGTGGGGTGGCTATCAGGAGACAGAACAAGAGATTTTCAGGCATTTGATCCATCCCACCAATGCTGACTCTTGTTTAGTTGTCCAGGTAGTTTGAGTCAGCTTGCTGAGGTCATTTAATCCATTGTTCCTCTGCTAACCCTTTCAGCATTGGTTCTTACTGTACCTATAACATTGCAAATTTCCTTTTTTAAACTGTTTGCACCTCTTCTGGGAGTTGATACTGAATATGTAGCAGACTGGGAGTCCTCACTTCCCACCCACTGCAGTCTCTTCGTCCCTCAGTAAAGACTGCCCCCCCCCACCCCCCCCCCCAAACCACCGCCAATCTAGTAAATCTCCTCAATCTTCATGACAAAGCTCCCTTCATCTTCAGAGATGACAAGGTGTAGAGCTGGATGAACACAGCAGGCTAAGCAGAGCAGAGGAGCAAGAAGGCTGAAGTTTCGGGCCTAGTCTGTTCTTTAGAAAAATATTTTCTGAAAAAGCATCTAGGTCCGAAACATCAGCCTTCCTGCTCCCCCACTGCTTAGCCTGCTATGTTCATCCAGCTCTACAACTTTATCTCAGATTCTCCAGCATCTGCAATTGCTACTATCCCTTGTTCTTCAGTTGCTCTGCGGAATAAGTCAGCTCAAGTCTCAATGTAGCCTTCCTCCATACCCCAGATTGTTTTCACCTAATTATTCAAATTCCTTCACAAACCATGCTAATCTAGCTTAGTTAAGTTGTGAGCACGAGGCCACTTTCCTCGTGCTGTTGATACATACCCACATTTATCCCAGGTAATTCCCCAAAGAATATTGTACCTTGCAAAGAGCTGGCCTCTTTGGGTGAGCTTGAGGTTAGTCCCTTGGTAATGAGTGCTTAATGTGCAGAATTCATATTACCTTGTCCAAAATGCTGCATTGCAATAGTCAAAAAGAATATCTAACAGGAGTAATTGAAGGGCTTTGTTTCATCATATTTGGCATGTCTCTGATCGGTTCAAGTGTGGGATATATCAGATCCACAGAATTGAGTTCTGTCAGCATTAAATGAGACAGTTGTGATGATTTTTATTTATCGTGCTGATGAAATATGTGTCTGTAGAATTACTAGTTGCTTGTAGATGGGCAGCTGATGGCTGACATTGAGATTACACACCTCTTTGTCTCTGCAGAAACAAATCTGCGAAACTCATGCCAGAAAATAATGTCCATGGTGGCGGACGAAGATCCGTGGTTCGGAATGGAACAAGAGTACACTTTATTAGGAACAGACGGACATCCCTTTGGATGGCCCTCCAATGGCTTTCCTGGACCTCAAGGTATGCTTTTTTTTCTACTTCCCTTGGATCTGGAGTAAGCATGTTACTTTTGGCAGTGAGATTTTTAAAAGAAATGCAACTACTGTGGGATGTTTTAGGCTATTGAATCTACTTTGAAATCTGGAAGGAAACAATGATCAGTGAGGAGAGCCCAAGAGAATAAATGGTAACTTGAAAGGTGGCACGAAATAAGTGAGAGCTTATTTTCTTAGCTTGGTTCTCCAAGGAGAGCTTTGACAAATCTATGAACCTACCTGATTTTAAAATTTAAACACTAACCCTTGCAGTTAATTGTCAGTCATCATTAACTGGTGCATTCTCCATGGCTCTGCCTCCACCAATCAGAATCCACTTGCCACTCTTCTCTCCAACAGTGTATTTGTTGGTTTTCCCTTTTTTAATATTGGTATTTCCTGACTTAGTGAGTGATTAAAAAAAATTGATATTTATTTTCAGCAATGCTGCTGAAGTTAAGGTTATGCATTGCAGTGTGTGGGATGGTTTCAATGGACATCTGCTTACTTGTCTCTTGCTACTTTACTGGTGTGTTTAGTAAGTGGGATCATGTTGCTTTCTAGGACCCTATTACTGTGGAGTTGGTGCAGACAAAGCTTACGGCCGAGATATTGTGGAGGCTCATTACCGAGCCTGCCTTTATGCTGGAATTCATATCTCTGGTACCAATGCTGAAGTAATGGCATCTCAGGTGAGAGAGAACTGGTGTTTGCTTACTGTTGTCTTACAAGGTTGAAAAGCGATCACAAATAACCACAAAGGTAGTTGTGGGTTGGAATTCTGGCATAAACCTTAATTGAAGTACAGCTTGCAAAGTCTGAGTGATTATGCACTGAGCTGGTGTGAGGGTTTGCAAACATTTCTATCCTGTGCAGAATCATTGCAACATTGGTGTGGGCAGTAGAAATAGCCAACCAGCAGAAAATGACTGTCACTTTGACCAGCACAGAATGTGAAATGACTCCCATTGGTACAAGTTATTGACTTGGGGATTGAGTGAGGGCGGGAGAGCTAAAGGATAGAACTTCTTAATTTGGAGATGATGTGGCACGTGGCTGTATGGGATGAAGATGGTCAGTGTCGAAGAGAACTGCGACAGAGTGGAATGGGTGGATAGAGAAAATCAAAGTGAAATCATGAGGCTGTACATTTCAGAAGAAGTATAATCCAAGTGGTGTGATTTCTTTAAAGAGCAAGACCATGCTGGTGCAAATTTTATTTTTCCCCTCCCAAGATCTTTGAATCAAAATTATTGTGGTACAAAAATAGGCCATTTGGCCCAAGTGCCTGGACGAGTTCTGTTATCAAGTCCAGTTCTGTTGTCAAGTGCCAGTCTCCTGCTATTCACACTCCCCCACCCCCCAACCCCACAAACAATTACTAGCCAAATAACTATTCGATACCCTCTCGAATGTCTCAGTTGAATCTGTCTCCATCCCAATCCCAGATAGTGCCTTCCAGAATACTGTGTGGACAAGTTTTCTCTCACATCATGCATGATCAGGTGAGTTTATAATACCGCATCTAGTTGATAGCAAAAAGTACCAGGTACAAAGATCCCTGTTTTGGTCCCAAATGCAGAATTGTGTCAAGTTCTGGGTGTCACTTATCTGCAAAAAGGTGCTAGTCATCCATGTCCCAAAACTGTTCTGTCTTCACAACTGTTTTATTTGCATTTCAAAATTATATAGGTTGAGGGAGCTTAAGAGATTTGATGAAGGTGTTTAAAATCATGATTTTTTTTTAAATCAGGGGACATAGGTATCTGACATTTATTACCTATCCCTAATTGCCCAGAGGGCAGTTCAGAGTCAACCACATTGCTGTGGGTCTGGAGTTGCCTGTAGGCCAGACCAGATAAAGATGGCAGTTTCCTTCCCTAAAAAAACATTCGTGAACCAGATGGGTTTTTTCCAAGAATCAACAATTTAGACTCTTAATTCCATGTTTTTATTAGATTCAAATTCCACCATCTGCTGTGGCAGGATTCAAACCTGGGTCTGCAGTACATTATCTTGGTTTTTTTGGATTAACAGTCCCATGATAATACCACTAGACCATCACCTCCCTCCAAAGGACAGTGAGGAAAACTGTTTGTTTCTTTGTAATGCTGACAGGTTTGACAACCAGCAAGATCAGATTGAACATAGAACATGGAACATTACAGCACAGTAACAGGCCCTTTGGCCCTCGATGTTGTGCCGACCTGTCATACCGATCTGAAGCCCATCTAACCTACACTATCCATGTACGTCCATATGCTTGTCCGATGATGACTTAAATGTACTTAAAGTTGGCGAATCTACTACCATTGCAGGCAAAGTGTTCCATTCCCTTTCTACTCTGAGTAAAGAAACTACCTCTGACATCTGTCCTATATCTTTTCACCCCTCAATTTAAAGCTATGCCCCCTCGTGCTCGCCATCACCATCCTAGGAAAAAGGCTCTCCCTATCCACCCTATCTAACCCTCTGATTATTTTATATGTTTCAATTAAGTCACCTCTCAACCTTCTCTCTAATGAAAACAGCCTCAAGTCCCTCAGCCTTTCCTCGTAAGACCTTCCCTCCATACCAGGCAACGTCCTAGTAAATCTCCTCTGCACCCTTTCCAAAGCTTCCACATCCTCCTTATAATGCGGTGACCAGAACTGTATGCAATAGTCCAAGTGTGGCTGCACAAGAGTTTTGTACAGCTGCAGCATAACCTCATGGTTCCGGAACTTGATCCCTCTATTAATAAAAGCTAAAACACTGTATGCCGCCTTAACAGCCCTGTCAACCTGGGTGGCAACTTTCAAGGATCTGTGTACATGGAGATCACAAACAAAAGCAATTTTGCCTGAGGAGATCTTTCACACGATGAGTAGCTTGCAGTTGATTCTACTGCCTGCAAGCATTGGTGGATCCTGATATATGACAGCATTCCCCAATGAATTGCGATCAGTGCTTCGAGGAGATGAAATTAGGGATATGTGGCCAAGAATGAGGGAGAGGGACAAACTGGATATGAAGACTTTACTGCTTCAGAATTGATGGCAATTGTTCTGTGAATGAAATTGTTCTTTGAATATTAAAAATGAACCATGCCAAAGAATGTGGAATGTGACTAAGATCTTGACATTTGGTTTATAGGACAAAAAAGTGCACTGTCACTTTCTTTGCAATGGAGTGTGAGCTATGGTTGACAATCTCAAATTGACCGCAATGGGACATGTAGGTGGGATTGTCTTTGGAGGGTCAGTGGAGACTTGATAGACCAAAAGGCCTGCTTCCACACTATATACAGATTGTCTGATTCTGTGTGCATACTGAGAGCAGTTTTTGATGGAGTCAGTTCGTAATGTTTACTAAGATCTGTGGGATTCTTGACCAACTTGGTTGTCTGCCTCATTCTTAACAGGTTTGTAGGAGCTGCTGATTCACAGTTGGGAATTGCTTTTGATGTTCGTAATGTCTGCTTTGAAACTATTTCCCTCCCCTCCTTCTCTTCCCCAGCCCCATTTTGTTGGAGGCTCATGGTGATTACAGTTGAGGCAGTTGAATGGTAGAAGACGTTCAAAGGACAGAATGGCCTCCTGTCCTGTTGTGGGAGACCTAATGGCACCCAGGTTTTGACTCCGTGTTTGGACACTGACCAATGGCATGTGGGAAGTGGTGGTCTAATGGTATTATCACAGGGCTGTTATTCCTAAGACCCCAGCAATGTTCTTGGTAACCCAAGTTTGAATTCTGCCATGGTAGATGGTGGAATTTGAATACAAAGTGTGAAACTCCTAATTCCAGAATGACCATGAAACCGAAGTCAATTCTTTGGCCCAGGGAGGAAATCCCAGCTAGTTCACTAATGTCCTTTAGAACATAGAACTGTACAGAGCCTTCAGCCCACAATGTTGTGCTGAACTTTTACCCTAATCCTAAGGTCTCTCTAACCCCCACCCCTACCTTATACTGTCATCCATATGCCTATCTAATAGCCGCTTAAATGCCCCTAAGAGCCCACTCCACTACCCTCTCTGACAATGCATTCTGTGCCAGGAAATTTCCATCAATACCTGGTCTAGCCTACATGTGACTCCAGACCCATAACAATGTGGCTGACTCTTAATTGCCCAGTGGGCAATTGGGGATGGGCAGTAAATTCTGGGCTAGATAATGCCCTTATCACATGAATGAATTTAAAGTCAGCTGTTGGGAATTCTAGCTACTTGAGCATTATTTATTGAGCAGCCCATTGGTAAGCTTATCAGAACAGCTACAGGTGGAGATGGAAACCATTCAGTCCACCATGGCTTTCTAAGCTACTTGCTTGGTGCCATTCTATTATCGTTGATCTTTTTTGCAATTTCTTCCTGCTACCACTCAGATTTTGCATCCTCAAAAAGGAGTGAACAAAAGACACTCCCTGTCATAATGGATCTGAGTGGCTTACTTTAGGTTTGATGTGTAGCCAGTGCATACTGGATTGTGCAAACCTGTCACACACTGGATCGTCTTCTGCAGTGTTGGCTTTTTCAGCTCTGATTTTATGTTGCGCAGAGAGCACTGTATGAAGCCCCTGTTTGTTTTTTTTGAGCTAATCACTGTTTTTATTTTCCACCTTTTTTCTACAGTGGGAGTATCAAATTGGACCGTGTGAAGGCATCAAGATGGGTGACCACCTGTGGATTTCGAGGTTTATTCTGCATAGGGTGTGCGAGGATTTTGGTATCATTGCCAGCTTTGACCCCAAGCCCATTCCAGGCAACTGGAATGGTGCAGGGTGCCACACCAATTTTAGCACCAAATCCATGCGAAACGAGGGTGGGTTGAAGTGAGTATCAAATATTAAATTTGCCCTCTTCTTCTTGAAGCATTTTTGAGAAGGCGTCTGGCTCTATTGGTCCATCTCTGCTAATACGTTTGGGAAGTGAGTGCTTATGACAGCATTTGAGAAACTAGGTTAAATGGGCTTCAAATCGGTATGACAGGTTGGCACAACATCGAGGGCTGAAGGGCCCGTACTGTGCTGTTATGTTCTATGTATGTGGGCTGTCACCTTACTAAAGAGACATGTAGCACGCTTGCTGTCATTGTTCAGACCATCGAGTGTAGGAGTTGGGAACATTTTGTATACAAATGTCGGTGAAGCCACTTTTGGAATATTGTGTTTGGTTCTGCTTATAGGAAGAATGTTATTAAATTGGAGAGGGTTACAGAAAAGATTTACCAGGATGTTGCAGCACTGGAGGGTTTGAGTTATGAGGAGAAGTTGGATCGACTGGGACTTATTTCACTGGAGGCTAGGAGATTGAGAGGTGACCTTTTTGAGTTTTATAAAATCATGAGGAGCATAGATAAGGTGAATAGCCAAAGTCCTTTTCCTAAGGAAGTCTGAAACCAGAGGGCATATTTATAAGGTGAAAGAAAAAAAATTTAAGAAACCTGGGGGGGGGGGGGCAACATTTTTCACAGCGTGGTGCATATGCGGAATGAACTGCCAGAGGAAGTGGTGGATGCAGGTAACAGTTACGTTTTAGGCGTTTAGACAGGTGCATGAATAAATGTTTCAGAGGGATGTAGGTCAAATGTTGACCAGTGGAACTAGTTTTAGTTTGGGGAAACTTGGTCGGCATGGACAAGTTGGAGTGAAGGGTCTGTTTCCATGCTGTGATTCTGACTTGCTGGCTCTATTTTCTAATGGAGCAAATGGGACATAATCGAGAGTAACGGATATTGTTTAAAATAGGCTAATCCTCATTTGCCAGCAGTAATAGGGAAGAAGAGACAGCAGTTCAACGCAAAGTAACAAAATTGTTTTCTCTTCAGATTTATTGAAGACTCAATCGAAAGACTGGGCAAGAGGCATCAATATCACATCCGTGCCTATGACCCCAAGGGGGGCTTGGACAACGCTCGCCGCTTGACGGGCTACCACGAAACCTCTAATATCAACGAGTTCTCAGCTGGTGTGGCAAACAGAGGGGCCAGTATCCGAATTCCCCGATCAGTCGGCCAGGACAAGAAAGGGTACTTTGAAGACCGTCGTCCCTCTGCCAATTGTGACCCTTACGCGGTCACAGAAGCACTGGTCCGCACGTGTCTACTGGCCGAGACTGGGGACAAGCCTGTCGAGTATAACAAAAACTAAACCCGCTAATGCACTAATGGACCTAGCATTTGTATCAGTTTTTTGTTTTTTTTTTTCTGGAAACATGGGACTTTAAGGTCTCTACTCCTACACTGTACAGGTGCTAAAGAGGGTTGTGAGAAGAGGGTGCGGGAGCGATGGTGGTGTCTGAGTTTGTATTGTATTTCTGCACATAATTTCTTCTGCTTTTAATCTGAAAAGTGAGGAGTGATACTTGGGATAGGACTACAGACTGTTCTCTTATTTAGAACAGTTAACGTTAATAACTCCAAGTTGACTGGTCAACTTCAGAAAGACAGTCACCTGTAATTTAATACAGTCAACATTGATGTTAAAGCAGGCCTTTTTTTTTATTAAAACTCAGCATTAATATTTTATGGTCAGGTGACACATTCTCATTTGCTAACACTTTGGATCTGTACAGATCCACAAATATTACTAACGCTGTAAGCTACACAATTTCACTTACTTTTAATGGTTGCTTGCATTCTTTGAGAGAGTCCTTGGGTGCTAAAGATTGGTTCTGTAAAAATGGCTGGTCTAGCACTGGAAGCAGGATTTTTGAGACCTCTTTTTGGGATTTTTGACTAGTCCTGTGTAATTTATTATGTTGTGTTGAACACTTTTTTGTTTTCAAAATGAGAATTAGACTTCCTTACAATCTTGAAGACACTTTGTAACTAATGTTTCTTGTGTGAGTAATTTTCACTTAGTCTGGTTTGGCCAGTTAATTTTGCAGTGGTCTTGTCATTGTTATAGGGTCCAAGGGTATCTCAATGTTGATGCCTTTGTATATTGTACATTATCTTAATGACAAACCCCATTTTTAGATGCATGCCCTAAAAGATCAAAAGCATTCAGCTAATGTATTAGAAGTTTTACAAAAGTGAATTTTAACTATATATCTGAATTGTATGACACTATCTGACTGTGCATTCTAGCTTTTTGGGAGAGAGCAGGGTGTGTTTTGAAGATAACAATTAATGTGATTGGTCCTTCCTGAAGTAAGTTACTGTTCACTTGAACTTTTTCTTAAACAAAATCTTAAGGCTTCACAAGGAAATTTCAGTTGTAAAAAATTGAAGTTTTTATTTCTGTAGTTCCTGCCTAGGTGAATTAATTAACTATGTCATCCCCTTCCAGAGCTGCATTTTTGTGCAACAGTTTCTGAGGCATGCTGTAAGCATTGTTGTATTTTTTTACCGTATTTTGGTGCAGATTAGTTTCAGGTTTTGACATCTCTGTGGATTTCTTTTTTAACTCCGCAAAACAAATAGAACCTTTTTAAAATTGCTGTCTTCTGTCTTGTATTTTTGAAATGTCATTTGCTAAATTTGAGTAAAGTGGTTTTTAATCTTGTTGCTTTTGTGTGTATGCACACACTGTCTTTTGGTGTTTAGTGTATGTGTCATGTGTGCATTGTTGTGTGTCTGGATGATGCCTGGGCTCGTTTTTAAAGGCTCAATTCCACAGCTTCACTTCAGTACTGACTTTCTTTTCAAACAACTTGTCTCCATCTGCTTTTCTCAATAAGTCTCAACCTCTATCTCCCGGTGCTACAGCCAGATCAACCCATAAGCCAGTCTTACAGTAGCATTCACTAAATCACCATTGCTCAGACAGTAGGTGAAGCATGAAAGGCTTTTTTTTAAAATAAACATAACAGCTCACCAGCTCAAGACCAAGTCTGTCTGGGGATCAGCACTAGGTGTGAAAGAGTGTTTGCTGAGTGGATAACAACCTGTGTGTGTGTGTGTGACAGAAAGCTGTCTGAGCTTCAGTGCAAACTGAACTTTGAACATGAACCACAGAGTGAAGCTCCTGTGTCAACAGGGGAGGCAATAAGATTGCACTGAGGCTGTATATTGACATGACCAGGCTGTTCCGGGTGATAGCATGAACAGCTCCCTCACCAGACAAAACATTTAAGCGGTGTGTGCCTGTCTGCGATAGGAGTATTTACCGGAAGAAGCTGCAGCTAACATTTATCTGTGCATGCGTAGTGCAAATTTTAAGGCCTGTTAGTGTGTGCAATTTTTTTCCTGTTCATTTCCGGGATCTGGACATCACTGGTTGGCCAGTATTTCATACCCATCCCTAATTGCCTTTGAAGTGGACTGTGCAAGTTACCTGTGAAGAAAAGAAACAAGACTATATAAATTACCTGAAGTCATAGTTAAAATGCTTTCACTCCATAGTGTACATGTATGACTTTGCATCTATTACATATAGCACTGTGTACCACTTAGCTTTAACGGAGCTGGTACACTCCCTCAATGAGGAGGGCTGTGCGGCAGTAAAGTAAAGGACTGTTTTTACAATTGTATTTAAGTTGGACAATATCTAACACAGCTATGTATCTCAGATCGTGACTTGGTCTCTGCATGCCTGACATTTCTTTGTTACACTGACAAACCGCCAAGGAAGCTATCCTGGTGTATGGGCAACGCACACTGATCATGCTGCAGGAGAATATCAACATACTCATGTTTATTGCTGTTTCTTTTTACAGGAGGGGCATATTTACCAGTGCTGAAGAAATCCCGTGGAGAGCACATGACAACGCAGTGCATGTTGTCGGGTTTGTTTGAACCTGTTGACGCCCCAACCATCCAGGAATCCACAGCGATTGAGTTCCTGCCTGACCCTGAAATTCACGTTCTTCCTGCAGAATGAGCTGGGATTAAGTGCAGTGTGATTACCTTCTGACTGGCAACAGCCACAATTTAATATCATGCCCTCTTAAGCGTAAGCAGTGATATTGCAGTTGGTTAGCTCCTGCAGTGTGCACAGCTAGTTGTTCCCTTTCACTCATTCAGCACTCACAACTGAGTGTTGGGTTTGTTGGGAATCTTTGCTTGTCTGCTGTGCCCAACCCAATGCCCAGAAAAGGCTGGTCTCAACACCAAGGGAATGAAACAGGAACTAACCCTGAGTGAAAGGAGCACTTAATAATATACTGGAACATTAATGAGGTGTTGTTAATGGCCAAAGGACCTGTAGTTTTGCAGTGCTAACTTTTCACAGGTTAGCATAAAAAAACCCAATGCTAGTTGATCTGGGTGTTGTAGAAAAGATTTGCTATACTTTATCCAATCTGATTTGTGCTATAAGGCAGCAACTATTTTCTACCCTGAGCATACAGTACCCTCAATGGTCAGTCTCACCTTCTCAAACTTTATGTTGAGATGCCCAGAGCTGAAACAGCCAATTTGACTACTGTCCTAGGGAAATATCTCAACACTGCCCCTCCAACTCTTCCCAGAACCTTCCCTGCGTCATCAGAACACACTCTGAAGTGGGACTTTCTCCTTTGCTTTGACAGGTTGTGGATGTTTCTGGACTTCACTGCCAATTCCAAAATAGCATCTATATTGAGTGACTGGCCAGAGGGCCAATTACAGCACGTTGCTATGGGTCTGGAGTTGCTTGTAGATCAGACCGAGTGAGGTTGACAGAAAGCCCCTACCATCAAGGGCCAGTGGCCGATTAATTTCACTGTTGCTGAAACCAGCTTTACATCCCAGTTCAATCAGCTGAACTTCTGCTGTGGTGCAATTTGAACTCGGGGCATTAGATAGGACCTGTGCATCACTATCTTAGTGACATTACCACTGTACCACCATATACTTCAGCCAGGTTTCCAGACTGATTCCTGGGATGGCAGAACTGATGTATGGAGAGAGACGGGATCGGTATTCACTGGAGTTAGGAAGAGTGAGGTGGTCTGGGTGGAGTCTCGTACAGTGTATAAAATTCTAACAGGACTAGACTTGGAAAGTAAAGGAATGATGTTCCCAATGATTGGGAAGTCCAGAGCGGTCGAAGGATATGTGGTTGGCCACTTAGCACGGGGATGAATTGTCTTCAACCAGAAAGGGGGGAGCCTGTGGAATTCACTGCCACAGAAGGTGATTGGGACCAAAACATTGAATGTTTTCTAGAAGGGGAGGGGTCAAACATAATGGGGAGAAAGAGGAAACAGGGTGCTGAGCTGATCATCCACGAGCATTGTTGTATGGTGGAGCAGGCTTGAATGGCCAGTCCCATTCCTACTTCTCATGTTTCTAAGTAGCATTTTTTGGCAAAGGCAAGGGATTTCACATTGGTGTCCTAATCAATGATCGACCCTCAACCAACATCACTAAGACAGATTAGCTGTTTATTTATCTAATTTGTGTTTGTGAGCCTTGTTTGCCAACATTGCAACAGTGACTATGTTTCAAAAGTGTTATTGATCCCCTTCAGCCATGGGGAACAGTTTTGGGAATTTCAGTTTGTGTAAACTCTTGACTGATGTGAAACCGCTCTGATTAAATCTTCCCTTGGCTGTCTCTGCTCGTAGTCCACGTTAGTGCAATCCTTCATCCCTGGAATCCAGCTTGTAAATCTCTTCTGTTTCCTTTCCAGAGTCTTCATGTGTGACACTCAGAATTGTGCACAGTTCTCCAACTGAAGCCTAGCCAGTGATTCACACAGGTTTGGCATACCTTTCATACTCGCTGCCTCTATTTACAGAGCCCAGGATTCAGATGATTTAGCACATATCTGCTTTTTCAAATTGCCCCGTTATCTTAAAACTCCAACCCCTTTCCCATTCCTACTCTTCTCCTGATTATTGTATGTATACTGGTTCAAACTAAATGCGAAAATAAAGTCATTCCAAGGGCCATTGACACTGTTGTTTGGTCATTTGCTGGAATTTAGAAAAATGAGGGCATAATCTCATAGAAACATAAAATCCTGAAGGGGCTGGACAGGCTAGATGCAGGAAGAATGTTCTCGATGTTGGGGAAGTCCAGAACTAGGGGCCACAGTCTAAGAATAAGGGGTGAGCCATTCAGGACTGTGATGAGGAAAATTTTCTTAGAGTCGTGAGCCTGTGGAATTCTCTCATACACGAAGCTGTTGGGGCCAGTTCATTAGATGTATTCAGTAGGGAGCTGGACATGGCAAGGGAACAAGGGGTATGGAGAGAAAGCAGGAGTGGTATACTGAAATTGCATGATCAGCCATGATCATACTGAATGGTGGTGCAGGCTCAAAAGGCTATCCCTGCATCTATTTTCTATGCCTAGGATTTATTCCTTGGGGGCAGTTAACAGTCAGTCAACTCTGAGGAAGGGTCACATAATCTGAAACGTTAACTCTGATATCTGTCCGCAGATCAGGCCACACCTGCTGAGCTTTTCCAGTAATTTCTGTTTTTGTTTAAGTGTCAACTACATAGTTGGAGACCGATTTAGGCGTGGTCAGAATGGCAGCTTTCTTCTATAGATGACATTAGTGAACCAGGGATTTTATAATGGGTCACCATAAGATTAGCTTTTTCTTCCAGGATGGGATAGTGTAGGGGGATGGGCTTAGATTAGTTCACAGGCCGTCGCAACATCGAGGGCTGAAGGGCCTGTTCTGCGCTGTATGTTCTATGTTTCATTGTAATTTAAAAGTAGGGCAGGATGGTAGCTCAGTGGTTAGCACTGCTGCCTCACAGCACCAGGGACCTGGGTTTGATTCCAGCCTCAGGCAACCAGCAGTGCGGAGTTTGTACATTCTCCCTGTGTCTGTGTGGGTTTCCTCCCACAGTCCAAATATTTGCCGTTTGGGTGGTTTGGCCATGCGAAATTACACATAGTGTCCAGAAATGTGCAGGTTAGTTAGATTAGCCGTGGGAAATGCAAGGTGAGGGGGCTGGGTTGGGTGTTCTTTGGAGGGTCAGTGTAGACTTGATGGGCCAAATGGCACCTCTTTCTGCACTGTTGAGATTCTGTGAATCTACTGTGGCCAGATTTGGGCACCAATTTTGTAAACAAGCTCTAATCAGTGGGTTTTTTAATCAAGCATCTGTTGAAAATCTCTGTTCAGAACATCAACTGCTGACCCAAATCTGTCACCTCAGTAAATACTACAGAGGTTTATACAATCATGCGAGGCATGGGTAAGGTGAATAGCCAAGATCTTTTCTCCAGGCTAGGGGCAACCAAAACTAGAGGGGCATAGGTTTAAGGTGAGAGGAAAAAGATTTAAAAGGGGAAAAGATTTCACAGAGGGTGGTGTGTGTATGGAATGAGTTGCCAGTAGAAGTGGAGGACCCTGGTACAATTACAACATTTAAAAGGCATCTGCATGAGTACATAGTAGGAAGGTTTCAGAGGGATATGGGACTAGATTAATTTAGGACATCTGGACAGTTTGGACCGAAGGGTCTCTTTCCATGCTGTACATCTCTATTACCATCGGTTAGTCAGACACAGCAGGACATGGCTCTCGCCTATTTTCTGCTAGCTTTGAATTGTATCAACGCGTCACCAAAAAAGGGTACATTTTGATTGTGCCCATGCAACGTCTCCTTGAAAGCACGATATCCTCAGTACAAAGTTCAGCCTTCTTATCCTAAACCATACAGTTGATTTATTTGTGAAGGAACCAATCTCGTTGCATATATAAAGCCATGTATAGCACTGAGGGCAAACACACAAGCTTCCTTCCCTGCTGTTTGTCCTTTTAAAGGGCTTTGTTTCAATGTGACCACTTTTTTAAAATTTTTTTTTGTTTCGAAATACTTACCTGAATGTCCAAAGATGTGCAGGTTAGGTGGATTGGTTAGAATAAATGCAAGGTTATGGGGATAGAGTAGGAAGCTGGCACTCTTTCTGGATGGGTGGAATGTTGTACAGAGAGTCGGTGCAGACTCAATGGGCCAAAAGGGCTCTTTTCGCACTGTAGGTATTCAGAGTCAAACATCATGGAAACAGACCTTTGGATCCAACCAGTCCATGCCAACCAAAGTCCAAAACTAAACTCTTCCCACCTGCCTGTGCTTGGTCAATATCTCGCCAAACCTTTCTTATTAATGTACATATCCAGATGTCTTTTAAACATTGTAACTGTACCCACATCCACCACTTCCTCTGCAAGTCCATTCCACACACAAACTACTTTCTGTTTAAAAAGTTACCTTTCATATCCTTTTTAAACCTTTCTCCTCTCATCTTAAAACTATGCCCCCAGTCTTGAAATCCCCCACTCTAAGGAAAATACATCTGCCATTCACCATATTTATACTCTCATGATTTTATAAACCTCTCAATCCCTAAGCTCCAGGGAAAGAGGTCCAAGTGTATCCAATGTATCCCTATAACTCAAACCTCTGTTCCCAGCAACACTGTGGTAAATCTGTTCTGAACTCTCTCCAGTTTAGTAACATCCTTCCTCTAGCAGGATGACATAACTGCACACAATACTTCAGCGGAGGCTTCAACAACATCCTGTATGACCTCAACATGATGCCCCAACTCCTAGATTCAAATTCTATGATTCTAAATCTCTCAAATTAAGTTATAGCCTATTTGTTAATGGTCCCTGTGGCAAACACAAAATTACAGCACAAAAAGAGGCCATTCAACGCATTGCATCTATGCCATCTGAGAATTAACCACCCAACCTTTCCCAGTTCCTGTCCTTATTGTGTAGTATCTCCGAGTGCAAAGCTGGGTGCTTCTCAATGCAATGAGGGTTTCTGCCTCCTTTTCAGACCGAGTCCCAGATCCCACCAGCCTCTGGATGAAAAAAATATTTTCCTCAATTTCTATCAAACCCTGCCCCAATTCATTTCAAACACTCCCCATGCTTATTGCCCTCTCTCCTGATGTAAATCAGTCCTTCCTATCCACTCTATCCAGACCCCATCATTTTACAAACCTCAATGTAATCTCCCCTCACCCTCCTCTGTTCCACAGAAAACAGTCTTAACTAATCCAACCGTTCATCAAAGCTTAAATTCTCCATTCTTGACTGTAGTGATTGTAACAGATCAGCCAGGTGGACCTCACAGGATATGAGTTTCATGATTGGGCTGTTAATCTGGTCCAATCAGGGAGCCCTGGCTGACAGTTAAGAACAGAAGTGTCTGAGAGCTGGCTCTGATGGAGCTGGATCAGTGTCAAGATCTGTCCACATGTAAATAAAAGGTGACATATACCAGCCTCTGGGAAGTTATTTCACTGACATCCCCATAGGTTTCTGTCCCCTCTCCAGTGGGATCATGTCCTTCCTGTAATGTGGTGACCAGAACGGTTCTCTGGCTCTGTTCTAACTGGGGTTTTTATACAGCTCCAGAACAACCTCAAATAAACGTAAAATGCTGCGGATATTTGAAATATGACTTCATGTAGTGTCTTCACATCCAAAAATGTGCTTCCATGACAACGTGAATCACAGGGGCCTACCTCCAGGTAGAAATGCTAGGTAGTTATCCTCTTAACCCTGAACACCATTCTTCCTTGAAATAAAATGAACTTGTATTTCCGACATAAAAACCGAATGAAATGCAGATGCTGCAAGTCAGGAGCAAAAACTGAAGTTGCTGGAAAAGCTCAGCAGGTCTGGCAGCGTCTGTGAAGTGAAAAAATAGAGTTAACGTTTCAGGTCCAGTGACCCTTCCTCAGAAGGGTTGTTGCTATATTTCGTATGTTGGGATGGGCTGGATCTGGGCCCGTAGTGACTGCATTCTGGTCTATGAACTGCCTGTGGGACAATTCTATTTTTAAATGTAATTTTATAAAATATTACATTCCTAGCACCATCCCCTGTGTCATTTGGAGGCTTACAGTCTACGCATCAGCAGCAAAGGTGCTGTTGCCATTATCCAGACCAGTGTAAGTCACCCTTTCAGCAAGCCTCTTGACCGAGGCTCCTCTTGGACTCCTAACAATCAAGTCACTAGGTCTGCTGTTAGGGAGAAATGGCAGTCAGTCACATGACCCTGTTCATTCCTCCATTTTACCCTCAACGAGCAAGACAGGGCCAAAATATAACAACCTTAGAAAACAAAGTTCTTGTGGTGTGCTGGTAGTGTCCCTACCTCAGAGCCAGGAGGTGTGGGTTCAGATCCCACCTGCTCCAGTGGTGTGTAATCTCTGTGCACCTATAACTATGGTGTTTGTTGTATGTCTACTTGTACGCTCCATTTTTCTTACTGCATTTCAATGCTCTGAGTAAAACAGACAAATTTCGGGGTTGGATGCGGATGGTTTCAGTGGGTTACCAGCGGGCAATTGACTTCCTGCTCAGGCTACTAGAGAGTGTTGTCATATTGGAGAACCATGGGTACAGATGGAAGGAATTGAACACTACGAGTCAACACAGTGCACAACCAGATATTCACTGACCTTCAGAGGCTGGTCAAAACCAACAACGGCTCTGTATCTTTACGTGATCATTCAGTGAATAATGGAAATATTAACTGTGTTAACTCCTAATCACCGCAGTGAACTCATACAGTCCGTCACAAGGGCTTTTACTGGTCTTGAAGGTATGATTGCATATCACTGTGATAACAGCAGTACACACAGGTGATAAGCAGTGTCCTTGCTCGTCACATTCCTCTAACTCTGTGCTCTCTCAATCCCAAGGAAAACAGTAACTTGTCAGGAACAGGCACCAAAGGAGAACGATTCCATCTGTAAACATCAGCCCACAAATTCCCACAACCTGTTAATTGTTGAGGGAGCTCAGAGAGTCTTTGGAGAGATAAGGCAGTATCTGCGGGGACAGGCTGTCCATGTGCAAGACTGACCATCTTCTTACAGCCCAGATTTTTTTTAAATCATAGAATCCCTACAGTGTGGAAACAGGTCCTTTGACCCAACAAGTCCATACTGACACAAACAGCATCCCACCCAGACCTATCCGCCTAATCTACACATCCCTGAACCCTACAGGCAAATTAGCACAGCCAATCCACCTAACCTGCACATCTTTGGACTGTGGGAGGAAACCAGAGCACGTGGAGGAAACCCACACAGTCACAGGGAGACTGTGCAAATTCCATGCAGTCACCCAAGGGTGGGATCGAACCTGGGTCCCTGGCACTATGATGTAACAGTGCCAACCACTGATCCACTGTGCCACCCATATCCCAGATAATGGGAACTGTTCTGAAAACACAGTAGAGGCTCTCGGGAAAGCGGGTAGTGACAGGTTGCTGGATATGGGGAGGAAGGAGCCACCAATCCAGCATTGAACTGGTCGATACAGGGCCAGGGGCAGTCAGACTGTTCCAGCTTCAATGTTGATCCACAGCTTAGAGTCGTAGAGTCATACAGCACAGAAACAGTCTATCGGCTCAACTCATACATGCCACTTAGGATTTCTCAACTGAACTAGTCCCATTTGCCTGCGTTTTGCCAATATCCCTCTAAACTCTTCCTGTTCATGTACCTTTTAAATGTTGTAATTGTATTTGCCTCTACCACTTCCTCTGGTAGCTCATTCCATGAATGTACAACGCTCTGTGTGGAAAGGTTTCCCTCAGGTTCTTTTTAATCTTTCACCTCTCACTTTAAGTCTACGCCCTCTAGCTTTGGACTCCCCTGCCATGGGGAAAACACCTGGGCTATTCACCTCACCTATGCCCCTCATGATGTGATAAATCTCTATAAAGTCAGCCCTTAGCATCCTATGCTCCAGGGAAAAAAAACTCCCAGCCTATTCAGCCTTTCCTTATAACTCAAACCCTCTAGTTTCTGTAACATCCTTGTCAATCTTTTTTTGCAACCTTTCCATGTTAATAACATGCTTCCTACAACAGGGTGACCAGAATTGGACAGTACTCCAAATGTGGCCTGACCAATGTCTGATGCAGCTATAACATGATATCCCCTAGTTCTTGTACTCAATGCTCTAACCGATGAAGGCAAGCATGCTAAACACCTTCTTCACTACCCTGTCTACCTGCAGTGCCACTTTATAGGAACTATGTATGTATAACCCCTAGGTCTCCCTGTTCGACATCTCTCCCCAGGGACCTACCATTAACTGTGCAAGTCCTGCCCTGGTTTGTCTTATCAAAATGCAACACCTAGCATTTATTAGAATTAAACTCCATCTGCCATTCCTCAGCCCACTGGTCCAGTTGATCAAGGTCCCGTTGTAGTCTCGAAGAGCTTTCTTCCCTGCTTGCTATACCACTCACACACCCACATGCAGAGACACCCACCTACACACGCACATACACACACACACACACACACACGCACATACACACACACACACAAACACTCAGATGTATCCACACACAGACACGTGAACACACACATGCACACACAAGTCCAGACATAAACACACACACACACGCACACACACAAGTACAGACACACACACACACACACACAGGCACAGACATATAAACATGCACACAGGCACAGACATTCACACAAACACACACATACATACGCACATGCACACACACACATACACACACACAGATATACCCACCCACAAACACACACATACAAATGCTCAGGTGGACCCACCCACACATACACACAGACACACAGACTTTCACACACAGACACATGGACACACACACACACACACACACACACACACACAAACACTCAGATGTAACCACACACACACACAGACTTGCACACACAGACACGTGAACACACACACACATGCACACACAAGTCCAGACATAAACACACACACACACACACACAAGTACAGACATACACACACACACAGTCACAGACATTCACACAAACACACACACACACACACACACACACACACATACACACACACACGCACCGATACACACACAGATATACCCACCCACAAACACACACACACATACAAACACTCAGGTGCACCCACCACACATACACACAAACAGACACACAGACAGATGAACACACTCACACAGACACACAAACACACAAGCCCAGACATACGTACACACACACACACACACACACACACACACACACACACACACACACACACACACACAGACATACCCACCCACAAACACACACATACAAATGCTCAGGTGCACCTACCCACACATACACACAAACAGACACATGGACACACACACTCACACGCACAGGCACAGACATACACACATACACACTCACAAACACTCAGATATGCCCAACCACACACAGACACATGAACACACGCACACACACACAGGCACAGACACACACACACAGGCAGAGACATACACACACACATACACACACACACACACACACACACACACATACACACACACACAGAGGCACAGACACACACATGCACACAGGCACAGACACATACACAGGCACAGACCTTCACACACACACACACACACACACATACACACACACACGCACCGATACACACACAGATATACCCACCCACAAACACACACACACATACAAACACTCAGGTGCACCCACCACACATACACACAAACAGACACACAGACAGATGAACACACTCACACAGACACACAAACACACAAGCCCAGACATACGTACACACACACACACACACACACACACACACACACACACACACACACACACACACACACAGATATACCCACCCACAAACACATACAAACACTCAGGTGCACCCACCCACACATATACACAAACAGACACACAGCCATATGAACACACTCACACAGACACACAAACCCAGACATACGCATACACACACACACACACACACACACACACACACACACACACACACACACACACACACACACTAAACTCCAGACATACACGCACACACAGACAGGCGCAGACATACACACACGCACACAGGCACAGACACACACACACCCACACAAGCACATATGCACAGACACTCACACACATACATACGCCTGCACTTTCCCTGAGGAGCATTGTGGGCAAGTGGGTATTGTCGATGAGGATGGAACAATCTGCTCAGATGAGAACCTAATGAAAAAGATCAACAATCTCTGGGAAAAAGATCAACAATCTCTGTAACATTGTCATGGCAACCAGCACCCAGCCTCGATGCAGCAACTCAAAGGAAAGAAACCTCAAAGAGGTCTTTAAAATTCTGAGGGGATTTGATGGATTGGATGGACAGTGAATTTTTAAAATAAAACTGTAAGAAATAGGAGCAGAGGTAGGCCATTCAGCCCATCAAGCCTACTCTGCCAATCAATGAAATCGTGGCTGAGCTGATAACCCTCAAGTCTACGTTCCTGCCTTTTACACCATAGCCCTTGATTCCCTTACTGATTAAAAATCTGTCTGCATCAACCTTGAATGTACTAAATGATGCAGCCTCAACAGCTTCTCTGTTAAAGAATTCCACAGATTCACTCCACTTTGAGAGAAGAAATTCCTCTTCATCTCTGTCTTAAATGGTCGACCATTTATTCTGAGATTCTAGGCTCTGGCCCTAGACTCTCCCATGAGAGGAAACAACCCCATCACATCTCCCCCTGTCAAGTCCATACAGAATCTTGTATGTTTCAATAAGGTTGCCTCTTATTCTTTTGAACTCCAGTAAGTACAGGTCCAACCTTCTTAACCTCTCCTCATAAGACAGCCCCTCCATCCCTGGGTTCAGCCTAGTGAACATTCTCAGGACTACTGGTCCATTCTTCCTTGGATAAGGGGCCCCAAAACAGTTCACAGTATTCCCGCTGTGGGTCTGACTGGCACCTTTGTATAGTTTCTGTAACATCTACCTACTTTCATACTCTATCCCCCTTGAAATATTTGCCTTCCCTATTACCTGCTGACCTTGAATGCTAACCTTTTGTGATTCATGCATAAGGATTCCTAAATTCCATCCCCCTAACCCGCTCTCTAGCTTTCTGTAATCTTTCTCCATTGAAATAACAATCAGTTCTTCTTAGCTTCTTCTGACAGTCTCTATGGTTCAGCCTCTCTGTGCTCCAAACTCTAGAGTTCGCTCGCTAAATCTCTCTGATCCTCCATGTGTCATTCCACCTTTAAGACACCCCTTAAGAACCTACTCCCCCTCCTTCTGTACCCCATACTCAGTGTGCTTTATAACCTCTTTGGGATGTTTTGCGATGCATGATTGAAAACGTGGATAACGATTGTCGCAAAATTGTCTCCCATCGCAGATGGGCAAATCCTGTAGACGGATGCCAGTGTGCAGCCCGAGTTCCAGTTTGGTAACACCAGACTGGCCAGGATCAGGCTTGACTGTGCGGACCAAGCTGAACAGAGCTTGTGAGGGGTAAGCCTGCAGCATTGGCTGAGAAACTACCCTGCTGAGGGCCTGTGCGCCCACACCAAGGGACAATAGGGGAGCTGACGGCCTGGTAGTATTATCGTTAATCTAGACGCCCGGTAATGTTATGGAGATCTGAGTTCAAATCCTGCCATAGCAGGTGGTGCAATTTGACTTCAAAAAAAAGTTAGAGCATTCAATGACACTATTCAGCCCACTGTGACTATCCCCGAGCACCAAACTCCTGCTTTTGTCCCCATATCCCTTGCATGCCATTTCTATCCAAATTACCATCCAAAGCCCCTCTTGAAAGCCTCCTTTGAATTCAGGTGGTGCATTCCATTGTCAAACTACTTGCTGCGTGAGAAAAGGTTTTTGTCTTCCAAGGGTTTCACAAAGAAAAGGTTTATTGCTACCTTTTGAAGGGATCAATGTTTTTGAGAAACCACTTGGCATCAGGTTCCAGCAGATGTCCAAGGAATGTCAAATTGGGCAGGGTGCCAATGATGCCATCCTTCTCATTGGGTGGTTCATGTTGAAATAATCCACTGATCTAGCTATACCTGGATCTTGCAGTTGTAGAATAATGTGGGAATTTATTTGCGGAAAGTAAGGGAGATTAACTTGTGCCTGAAAGTACGCATGCAGGTACAGCAGGTGGTGAAAAAGGTAAATGGTGTGCTGGCCTTCATAGTGAGAGAATTAAACTGCAGGAGAAGGGATCTCTTGCTGCAATTGTATAAGGCCTTGGTGAGCCCACACCTGGAGGACTGTCTGCAAGACTTATCTGAGGAAGGATGTCCTGGCTATGGAATGAGCACAGTGAAGATTTACCAAACTGACTTCCTGGGTTGGCAGGGCTGACAGATGATGATAGACTGGATCAGTTAGGATTATATTCTCTGGAGTTTAGAAGAATTGAAGGGGGATTTCACAGAAACATATAAGCTTCTAACAGGACTAGACAGGGTAAACACAGGAATGTGGTTCCTGATAACCAGTGAGTCTAGAAACAGGCGTCAAAATTTAACAATGCAGGGTAGGCCCTTTATGACTGAGCTGAGGAGAAATTTCTTCAGCCAGAGAGTGGGGAGCCTTTGGAATTCTTTGCCACAGGAAACTGTTGAGATCAAAACATTGAATGTTTTCAAGAAGGAGTTACATATAGTTTTTAGGACTCAAGGAATCAAAGGACGTGAAGAGAAAGTGGGAGCAGAGGACTGATTTGGATGATCAGCCATGATTGTATGGAAAAGCAGAACAGGCTTGAAGGATCGAATGGCCTACCCCTGCGCCTATTTGCTATGGTTCTATGAAATGTATGTAAAGGCAATCAGGCCGTTAGCATGTTTCCAAGATCCTGCAATGGAACACTACTATGGGGTGGAATGGTGGCTCAATGGTTAGCACTGCAGCCTCACAGCACCAGGGACTTCGGTTCGATTCTAGCCTCGGGTGACTGTCTGTGTGGAGTTTGTGCACCCGTGTCTGCGTGGGTTTCCTCCAGGTGCTCCGGTTTCCTCCCACAGTCCAAAGATGTGCGGGCTAGGTCGATTAGCCATACTAAATTGCCGGTAGTATTCAGGGGTGTGTGGGTTATAGGGGAATGGGTCTAGGTGGGATGCTGCAAGGGGTGGTGTGGATTTGTTGGGCCAAAGGGCCTGTTTCCACACTGTAGGGAACCTAATCTAATCTACAATAGCACACAGCTTTATAAATATCAAACAATGCAGTGAGAATAAATATCAGATGAATCAGGCAGAAGACTGGAGTTTCCAGGTTGGGAGAGATGTGCAGTTGAGGTGATCAACTCCACAGCGATTAATTGATGAGTTTCTTCACCTTAACTGTGCCTATAAACAGGAAGCAAATGGAAAGTTCTCTGTGCCTCTACTGTCAAATGGGCCCTGGTTTTATACACTGGCCTCGTTCCTGTGATCCAAACAGGATTCACATCGAGAGCTACTGTCTCAACCCATTGAAAGGTGGATTCGAGATCAGCTTTCGAACCCACCGCACCTCCCAGAGCCTCTGGATAATAAATCTGGAATACAAACAGACCAATCTAAAGGTCTGAAGAGAGGCATCCATCATGTGGATCTGCATTTTCCAGGAGGTTTCTCTCCAAACTGGTCTATCCAAGGCGGAGAGAGAGAGAGAGAGAGAGAAAGGGAAGTATTGCAGCGTGAAGGAGCAGCTGCATTTTTGTAAACACGCAAATAGCTGTGTTCAGATCTCAGCTGAGGAATCCCAAGCTGCCAACTGATGCCAAGGCAACAGGACTCTTGACTCAGCAACCGGTCCCTTCCACAGGAAGGCTTAGCTGTTACACATTAACCAGACAGCTGTGGGAATATTACACAGCAACAACTGGTGAAGCAATGTACAGACTACTCACCAACACAGAGCTGTCACGCACACTCAGATACTCACATACACACACACACACACAGTCTTTTGCGTACACTCCCTTTCTCATACACACACATATATACACTCTCTTTCTCACACTCACACACATATACACCCATGCATACACTCTCTTTCTCACACTCACTCATACACATACACATAGTCTCTTTCACACACTCACACACATACACACACACACCCACCCATGCGCATACTCTTTCTCACACTCATACACCCATACACACACACACACATACACTCTCTTTCTCACACTCACACACACACACTCTTTTCTGATGAAGGCTCTAAGCCTGAAACGTCAGATTTTGTGCCCCTGAGATGCTGCTTGGCCTGTTGTTTTCATCCAGCTCCACACTCAGATTCTCCAACATCTGCAGTTCCCATTATCTCTCATAAACTTACACTCTCTTTCTCACACTCACACACTCATGCACACACACACATACACTCTCTCACATTCGCACACTCATACACACACACGTGTACACTCTCTTTCTCACACTCATTCATACACACACAGTCTCTTTCTCACACTCACACATACACACAGACACAGACACTCATACAATTCTCACACTCACGCACACATTCTCTCTCACATAGACAGACACACAGGCACACACATACACACATGGACACACATACAGACACACAATGACACACACAATTCTCTCACACACACACATACACACACACTGTTTTTCTCATATACACTCATGCGCGCGCACGCACACACACATTGTCTCTCACATACATACATAACTCTCACATACGCTCACACACAGACACTCACATTCATACAACCACTCTTACACTCACACATGTACTCTCACACACATACTCACACTGTCACACACAAACACTTCCTCACACGCGCACACACACAAAGACTTGGCAAAACCAAAGAGCTGATCATTAACTTCAGGAAACAAGGAGAAGGGCACACCCCTATCTGCATCAATGGTTCTGAGGCGGAGAGGGTGAGAGCATCAAGTTCCTAGGAGTGATGAACACCAACAATCTGTCCTAGTCTACCCACATTGATGCTATGTTGAAGAAAGCACGGCAACACCTCTACGTCCTCAGGAGGCTAAGAAAATTCAGCATGTCCATAAAGACTCTTAATAAATTGTATAGAGGCACTGTGGAAAGTGTCCTATCTGGATGCATCACAGTGTGGCATGGTAACTGCTCTGCCCAGGACTGTAAGAAACTATAGAGAATTGTGAACACAGGCCAGTTCATCAGGTAAGCCAACCTTCCATTCTGTGACACTATCTGAACTTCTTGCTGCCATGGGAAGACAGCCAGTATAACCAAAGACCCTTCCCACCCTGGCTATAATCTCTTCCAACCTTTTTGGTCAGGCAGGAGATACAAAAGCTCTAACACGCATACCAACAGAAAGAAAAACAGCTTCTTTCCCGCTGTTATTAGGCTTCTGAACGGACTGCTCAAATTTTAAATTTAACGCTGATCTCTCTTTCTGTGCACCTTCTCATCAGCCGTAACATTGCATTCCTCGCTCTGTTCTGTTATCCTAATGCATTTTGTATGGTATGAACTGCCTGTACTGCGCGCAAAACAGAACTATTCATGCTACTTAGGTACACGTGACGATATTAAATCAAATCAAACAATCCCTATGGAGTTGGTATGGTTGGAATGTCAAATATGGAAATCAGCCACTAAGGATTAAATGTTATAAAGTATAATGTGATTAGCAGGATTACAAATGTAATGTAAAATTGAGACAACGTGGACCATTAACTATACACTGATCTATTTGTCCTGTAGCTAAGCCTTGCCTGTCTTGGCTTAATGCAACACTATCGACAGCGTGATGCTCACATTGTGGATTCCTCTAATCAATTGCAGCTGACTTTAACTAAGGGCTTTTCCGTTGTGGGAATGTCTTTAATTACATTCTCCATCACATTACACGAGATACAGATTTGCTACTGTTTTGAAAATTCACAATCCTCTTCCACTTTCCCCCAATTCACTCTGCAGAAATAGCCATCATCAACTTAAACATTGAGGTGTGATGTGTATGTTATCATCTAGCAGGGCTCCACAGGGATTCCTGAGTCCAGATCAAGCTAAGGGCCTGCTATTGGTTGTTAGTTAAAGGATGAGTACATTTCTGAGAAACAAATAATCAGTGATGTCTGAACCAGAAATAAAACTCTGACTTGAGACATAGACTTCAGCCCTCTGTCTGGCCAAACTTTAAATTCTGGGATTCAACACTTTTGTCACTCACCTCCAATCTCTCAGTCAACACATCTTCCACTCATCTAACTCCCTCTCGCCACCCACCTCCCTCCATCTCCCACTCAGCCACCTCCCTCACTTGCATTCCTCACTCAGCCATCTCCCTCAGTCCCCTCCCCACACTCACTCTCACTCTTGCTCACTCTCATTCTTTCTCAGTCTTTTTATTCTCCCACTCTCACTCACTCTCATTTTTTCTCACTCATTCTCTCTCACTGTCACTCTTTCTCATACTCTATATCATTTTCTCACATTGTCACTCTTTCTCATACTCCATATCATTTTCTCACACTCACTTTCTGTCTCATTCACAGTCACCCTCACTCTCACATACTCTCAATTTCACACACTCTCTCACTTCACTCTTTGCTCACTCTCACTCACACTCACTCTCTCACTCACTCACTTTCTCACCCTGTCATTCACTCTCACTCATATTCTCATTCTCTCTCTTATTTTCTCTCACTCTCTCATTCACTCTCACACTTGCTCTCTCTTACTCTCACTCTCACCGACTCATCAGAAAGTGTGAAACCTTTAATAACATACCATATTACTGCAGCCACTGCTGCTCACCAGACTGACTCAGCATGCACTGTGCTGCTCCTTCCTGCCTTCCCCAGGAGTTGTAGGATGTAGCTGAAAGTGGGTAGTATTGACAGGCCCAAGCAGAAAGCCAAGTGGGCAGTGCCAGGATGTCTGGCATCGCTACTGACCAGTGGCCTCATTCCCAAAGTGGACCAGGCACGGGAGTGGGTAGTTGTAGTTGAGAGAAGGCCTGGCCCTGGGGATAATGATTAAATCCGCTCTAGTACAATTCAAGAGATGAGGAAACACTCTCCCGTGACTGTGTTACCATGACAACATTGAGACATAAATATGTCAGGAAGGCACACACATTCAGATTTCAATTCAATACCACTGGCACTAAGCCATGATGATAGATTAACTTCACATTGCAAAGTGCAGTGATTTACTAATTTTCACAGGATTCTGTCCCTTGGGGCTATTGACATCACACAGATCCCAGGTGGACTCTCCAATGATTCCTCCGTAACACCACCAGGAGCTAAATTCCTGAAATTCCTAAGACAGTCCCCGCAATCTTCAGTCACACTGTTTCAACAAATCAGTTCTCTGTAATCCAGCACAGTTCATCCAATTTAATGCGATTAGATTAATATCCACCAGCCACAGGGAGTCTAAATCATGACAGAAAGGCTTGTTTCAGAGCAACTGTTCAGACAGGCCCTAACTAAGAACTACAGGCCAGTTTGCTTAAAATTAGCAATGAGTAAGGTTACACAGTTGTGTGTGTGTCCCATTCCTCAGAAGGCGTGTGAGTCCAGGGTAAGAAATCTGGGGAAGCATGAACATTGTTGAGTGAGAACATTGGGGTTTGGGGATGGAGTCGAACATGCACAATGCCCCTTCCTTCAAACCCCTATCATTCCCTCGCAAGGCTAGCATTTCCTGCCCATCCCTAATTGCTGTTGAACAGCTGCTCGCTCAGCCAGAGTGAAGAGTTAAGAGTAAACCCCATTACTTTGGGACTTTTTAAATTCATTTTGTGGGATGTGAGTGTCACTGCCTGCCCAACATTCACTGCCCATCCCTGGTTGCCCTTGAGAAGGTTGTGGTGAGCTGCATTCTTGAACAGCTGCAGTCCACCTGCTATAGGTTGGCCCAAAATGCCTCTAGGAAGGGAATTCCAGGGTTTGGACCCAGCAAAGTGAAGGAACGGCAATATTTTTCAAAGTCAGGAAAGTGAGTGACATGGAGGGGAACTTGAAGGTGGTGGTATTCCTGTATATCTGCTACCCTTGTCCTTCTAGATGGAAGTGGTCTTCTGTGAGAATGACTATGTCAGGCCATTGTTTAATTAGGCTGTGAGGATGACTTTGCAGGCTCGATAGGGCTGTTTCTGCCATTGTCTTTTCCAGTGCTTACGTTGATGCCAGGAGATCCATCCGGTTTCACTTCTTTGAGACTTTGTCATGATTGGTACAACTGAGTGGCTTGCTAAGCATTTTCAGACGGTAATCGAGAGTCAACCACATGTACAGTCACATGCAGGCCAGACCAGGTGAAGGTGGCAGATTTCTTTCCCTGAAGGGCATTAGTGAACCAGATGACTTTTTTTTCTGACAATTGGTACTGATCTCATGGCAATCATTAGATCCTTAATTCCAGACTTTGTTTTTTAATTGAATTCAAATTCCACCATCTGCCGTGGGGGGATTTGAACCCGGGTCCCCGGAACATTAACTGAGTTTCTAGATTAATAGTCTAGTAATAAAAGCACTAGGCAGTTGCCTAACTATAAGTCTCCAACTAGTGGAAAATCCTGAGGCTGTTAAGGCCCCTGGGTCAAGCGAGAAGTCTCCAAACAGGAGTTGACTGAGACTCTGAGCCAGTTTTGCCCACAGGATGAAATGGCCAAGATTGTCAAAAGATGCAGCAATGAATAATACGAGTAGGGCACTGATGTTTGGAAAACAGATCACATGACAGAAGAAGTGCTGGAGGTATTAGAAAATATAAGGTGGATAAACCTCCAGCAATTGAACTAATATATCCCAGGGGTTTGTGGGAAGTTAGACAGGAAAATACAGGGCCTTTTGCAGGAATATTTGTCTATAAATGATGTCTACAACTAAGGGTGAGGTGCTAGATGACTAGAGAGTGGCTAATCATAGAATCCATTCAGTGTGGAAACAGGTCCTTTGGCCCGACAAGTTCATGCTGACCCTCAGAGCATCCCACCCAGACCTGTCCCCTTGTAACCCAGCAAACCTACACATCCCTGAACACTATGGGTAATTTATCATGGCCAAACCACCTTGCCTGCATATCTTTAGACTGTGGGAGGAAATCAGAGCACACAAAGGGAACACGTGGAAAATGTGCAAACTCCACACAGACAGTCAACCAAGCGTGGAGTCAAACCCGGGTCCCTGGTGCTGTGAGGCAGCAGTGCTAACCATTGAACCACCGTGCGGTAAGGAGAAGCCTGAGAACTATAGACCTGTGAGTCTGACTTCAGCAGTGGGTAGGTTGTTGGAAGTGATTCTGAAAGATAGGGTCTACATGTATTTGGAGAGGCAAAGTTCAATGTGGGATAGTCAGCATGGTTTTGTGTGAGGGAAATCCTATCTCACAAATGTATAAATAATTGAGTTTTTTTGAGGAAGTAATCAAAAAAATTGATGAGGGCAAAGAAGTAAGTATCGTTTACTTGGACGTTAGTGAAGTCTTTGACAAGGTTCTGCAATGTAGTCTAGTTTGTAAAGTTAGATCTCATGGGGTTCAGAGTAAGCTTGCCAATTAGTTACAAAATTGGCTTAATGGCAGGAGATAGAGAGTGGTGGTGGCGGGTTGTGTTTTGGACTGGAGGTCTATGACCAGCAGTGTTGCACAGGATTTGGTGCTGGGCTCATTTTCATTTGTCATTTATATAAGCTATTTCGATAAAAATGTAGGAAGCATGGTTAGTGCATTTGCAGATGACACCAAGGTTATCTAAGATTACAAAGAGATCTTGATCAATTGGGTCAATGGGCTGAGGAGTGGCAGATGGAGTTTAATTTGGATAAATGTGAGGTATCTCATTTTGGTAAAACAAACGAGGGCAGGACTTATACAACTAAAAATAGGGCATTGGGTAGTATTATAGAGCAGAGGGACCTAACAATTCAGGTATATAATTCTTTGAAGTTTGCATCATATATAGACAGGGTGGTTAAGAAGGCATTTGGCATGCTTGCCTTCATTGCTTAGACCCTTGAGTATAGGAACAAAAACAAAGTTTCTGGAAAAGCTCAGTAGGTCTGACAGCATCTGAGAAGGAAAAAAACAAAGTTAGCGTTTCAGGTCCGGTGACCCTTCCTCAGAAATCTGAGGAAGGGTCACCGGACCCGAAAGGCTAACTCTGTTTTTTACTTCACAAATGCTGCCAGACGTACTGAGCTTTTCCATCAACTTTGATTTTGTTCTTGATTTACAGCATCTGCAGTTCTTTCGGTTTTTCTTTGAGTATAGGAGTTGGGATTTCATGCTGAGGTTGTGCAGGACGTTGATGGAGCCTCTTTTGGAGCACGGTGTCCTTTTCTGCTCCATTGCTACAGGAAGGTTAGTATTAAGCTGGAGAAGGTTTGGAAGAGATTTACGAACTTGTGCCGGGAATAGTGAGTTTGAGTTGTAAGGAGGGGGTGGTTAGGCTGGGACTTTTTTCATTGGAAATTAGGAGGCTGAAGGGTCACCTTGTAGAGGTTTATAAAATCAAGAGGGATATAGATAAGGTGAATGGCAGCAATCTTTTCCCTAGAGGGGAGGATTTCAAGACTAGGGGGTATTTTTTATAAAGAAAGATTTCTGCAGAATTGGAGTAATTTTTTTCAACAGAGAATGGTTCGTGTGTGGAATGAACTTACAGAGGAAGTGATGGATTCAGGTACAGTTACAAAATTTAAAAGATATTTAGATAAGTACTTGAATAGGAATGTTTGGAAGGATATGGGCCAAATGTAGGCAGGTGGGACTAATTTTGTTTGGGAACATAATCCGCATGGACAGCTTGGGCCGAAGATTCTGTTTCAGTGCAAAATGACTCTATGACGAAGTAAGAGAGAAAGAAAGAGAATCATTGGACAACCATGCAAAAACAGAAATGTACAGGCCTCAATGAACAAGAAAGAAATAAAGAAACAACCAACGGTGACGAAACAGACTAGGAGCAGTGTGAAGGGAATATTGAAGGAAATTCGTACGGGGATCGAAGTCATGGCAAAACCATTCACAATTCTCTTTGGGAGAAAGAAGCCAAAGAATATCTGTTGGAAACTGATGAGGGTGACCTCACCAATGATAAGGAGAGGACAGACATGGTGAATAATTACTCTGCGTCGGGAGGAGGATCGGGATGTCAGGCCTCCTAATAAAATGTATATTTAATCAGCAAAAGATTCTCACAATCAAAATGAGCAAAATGTTTTTAGGACAGAAAGTAACAACTCTAAAGAGTAACAAATGTCTAGCACCAACATCCAATTTCAATGCCAAAGCTTTAAGGCTTGAGCCATAGAGTCATAAAAATCTACAGCACAAAAAAGGCTCTTCGGACCATCATGTATCTACCAGTCAAAAACAACCACTTAACCATTCTAATTCCATTGACCCTTTCTCCAAGCCACCAACTGAATTCATCCCTCCCATCATCCAACCAGGTCGTACCTACCACTAGTGTCCACCTATCACCACCAGTCCACTGCCACTCCTCACCCCCTATATTAGCTGTTCCCCCTACCGCCACATTCAGCCTTGAAGAAGGGTAATACCCAAAATGTTGACTGCTCCTTTCCTCCAGATGCTGCCCGGCCTGCTGTGTTCATCCAGCCTCCTGTGTGTCTCCCTTGGATTCCAGGATTTTTGTTGTCTCTATCCATTTAACATCGGTGATGCAGAAGGTTATTCAAGAGGTGGGAGCAAAAAGACAGGTAGTTGTTATAGGGGCTTCTATTATTAGGGGGACAGATAGTATCCTATGCAAGCCGGATCGGGAGTCCCGCATGGTGTGTTGTCTGCCTGGTGCCAGGGTGCAGGACATCTCCGACCGGATTGAAAGGATATTGGAGCTGGAGGGGGAGGATCCAGTTGTTGTGGTCCACGTTGGGACTAACAACATAGGCAAAGCTAGGATAGAGGACCTGTTCGGGAATTATGAAGCACTAGGAAAGAAATTGAATTACAGGTCCTCAAGGGTCATAACATCCGGATTACTGCCTGACCCACGTACTAATTAGCACAGGGAAAAGAAAGTTAGGGAAGTAAACACGTGGCTAAGGGATTGGTGTGGGAAAGAGGGATTCCATTTCATGGGGCATTGGCATCAGTTTTGGAACCGGGGGGATCTGTACCGTTGGGATGGTCTCCACCTGAACCGATCTGGAACCAGTGTTCTAGCGAAAAGGATAAATAGGGTGGTCAGTAGGATTTTAAACTTCTGAGTTGGGGTAAGGGAAAATGAAAGAGACAGGGAGTATGGATTTAAATGGAAGGATAAGCAACAGGATAGCATGTGTACAGGTGGATTTAAGCTCGAGGCAGACTAGGAATACAGCAAAAAGGAGGGATAGCTTAAGACACCTTGGGATTTCCACTCTCTCTAATAATGATAAGAAAATTAGCATCAAGGCACTTTATCTAAATGCTCGTAGTATTCACAACAAAGTAGATGAATTAACAACACAAATCCTCTTGAATGGTTAGATGTGGTAGGCATCACAGAGACATGGTTGCAGGGAGTTCAGGACTGGCAGTTAAACATCCAAGGGTTCACAACATATCGAAAAGACAGGGAGGTGGGCAGAGGGGGTGGGGTTGCCTTGTTAGTTAAGAATGAAATTAAATCTACGACACTGAATGACATAGGGTCAGAAGATGTAGAGTCTGTGTAGGTGGAATTGAGGAAACACAAAGGCAAAAAAACTATAATGGGAGTTATGTACAGATCTCCTAACAGTGATCAAGACCAGGGGCACAAGATGCACCGAGAAATAGATAGAGCATGTCAGAAAGGCAAGGTCACGATGATCATGGGGGACTTCAATATGCAGGTGGGTTGGGTGAATAATGTTGCCAGTGGACCCAAAGAAAAGGAATTCATGGAATGTTTGCAGGATGGCTTTTTGGAACAGCTTGTGATGGACCCCACAAGGGAGCAAGCTATTCTGGACCTAGTGCTATGTAATGAGCCAGACTCTATAAAAGACCTTAAAGTAAGGGAACACTTAGGAGGCAGCGATCATAATATGACAGAGTTCAGTCTGCAGTTTGAAAGAGAGAAGGCAAAATCAGATGTAATGGTATTACAGTTAAATAAAGTTAATTACAGGGGCATGAGGGAGGAATTGACGAAAATCGACTGGAAGTAGAGCCTAGCAGGGAAGACAGTAGACCATGAGAGATAATGGGAACTGCAGATGCTGGAGATTCCAAGATAATAAAATGTGAGGCTGGATGAACACAGCAGGCCAAGCAGCATCTCAGGAGCACAAAAGCTGACGTTTCGGGCCTAGACCCTTCATCAGAGAGGGGGATGGGGGGAGGGAACTGGAATAAATAGGGAGAGAGGGGGAGGCGGACCGAAGATGGAGAGTAAAGAAGGTAGGTGGAGAGAGTGTAGGTGGGGAGGTAGGGAGGGGATAGGTCAGTCCAGGGAAGACGGACAGGTCAAGGAGGTGGGATGAGGTTAGTAGGTAGCTGGGGGTGTGGCTTGGGGTGGGAGGAAGGGATGGGTGAGAGGAAGAACCGGTTAGGGAGGCAGAGACAGGTTGGACTGGTTTTGGGATGCAGTGGGTGGGGGGGAAGAGCTGGGCTGGTTGTGTGGTGCAGTGGGGGGAGGGGATGAACTGGGCTGGTTTAGGGATGCAGTAGGGGAAGGGGAGATTTTGAAACTGGTGAAGTCCACATTGATACCATATGGCTGCAGGGTTCCCAGGCGGAATATGAGTTGCTGTTCCTGCAACCTTCAGGTGGCATCATTGTGGCAGTGCAGGAGGCCCATGATGGACATGTCATCAAGAGAATGGGAGGGGGAGTGGAAATGGTTTGCGACTGGGAGGTGCAGTTGTGTGTTGCGAACTGAGCGGAGGTGTTCTGCAAAGCGGTCCCCAAGCCTCCGCTTGGTTTCCCCAATGTAGAGGAAGCCGCACCGGGTACAATGGATGCAGTATACCACATTGGCAGATGTGCAGGTGAACCTCTGCTTAATGTGGAATGTCATCTTGGGGCCTGGGATGGGGGTGAGGGAGGAGGTGTGGGGACAAGTGTAGCATTTCCTGCGGTTGCAGGGGAAGGTGCCGGGTGTGGTGGGGTTGGAGGGCAGTGTGGAGCGAACAAGGGAGTCACGGAGAGAGTGGTCTCTCCGGAAAGCAGACAGGGGTGGGGATGGAAAAATGTCTTGGGTGGTGGGGTCGGATTGTAAATGGCGGAAGTGTCGGAGGATGATGCGTTGTATCCGGAGGTTGGTAGGGTGGTGTGTGAGAACGAGGGGGATCCTCTTGGGGCGGGTGTGGCGGGGGCGGGGTGTGAGGGATGTGTTGCGGGAAATGCGGGAGACGCGGTCATGGGCGTTCTCGATCACCGTGGGGGGAAAGTTGCGGTCCTTAAAGAACTTGGACATCTGGGATGTGCGGGAGTGGAATGTCTTATCGTGGGAGCAGATGCGGCGGAGGCGGAGGAATTGGGAATAGGGGATGGAATTTTTGCAGGAGGGTGGGTGGGAGGAGGTGTATTCTAGGTAGCTGTGTGAGTCGGTGGGCTTGAAATGGACATCAGTTACAAGCTGGTTGCCTGAGATGGAGACTGAGAGGCCCAGGAAGGTGAGGGATGCGCTGGAGATGGCCCAGGTGAACTGAAGGTTGGGGTGGAAGGTGTTGGTGAAGTGGATGAACTGTTCGAGCTCCTCTGGGGAGCAAGAGGTGGCGCCGATACAGTCATCAATGTACCGGAGGAAGAGGTGGGGTTTGGGGCCTGTGTAGGTGCGGAAGAGGGACTGTTCCACGTAACCTACAAAGAGGCAGGCATAGCTGGGGCCCATGCGGGTGCCCATGGCCACCCCCTTAGTCTGTAGGAAGTGGCATTTCCCGCGACACATCCCTCACACCCCGCCCCCGCCACACCTGCCCCAAGAGGATCCCCCTCGTTCTCACACACCACCCTACCAACCTCCGGATACAACGCATTATCCTCCGACACTTCCGCCATTTACAATCCGACCCCACCACCCAAGACATTTTTCCATCCCCTCCCCTGTCTGCTTTCCGGAGAGACCACTCTCTCCGTGACTCCCTTGTTCGCTCCACACTGCCCTCCAACCCCACCACACCCGGCACCTTCCCCTGCAACCGCAGGAAATGCTACACTTGTCCCCACACCTCCTCCCTCACCCCCATCCCAGGCCCCAAGATGACATTCCACATCAAGCAGAGGTTCACCTGCACATCTGCCAATGTGGTATACTGCATCCACTGTACCCGGTGCGGCTTCCTCTACATTGGGGAAACCAAGCGGAGGCTTGGGGACCGCTTTGCAGAACACCTCCGCTCAGTTCGCAACACACAACTGCACCTCCCAGTCGCAAACCATTTCCACTCCCCCTCCCATTCTCTTGATGACATGTCCATCATGGGCCTCCTGCACTGCCACAATGATGCCACCCGAAGGTTGCAGGAACAGCAACTCATATTCCGCCTGGGAACCCTGCAGCCATATGGTATCAATGTGGACTTCACCAGTTTCAAAATCTCCCCTTTCCCTACTGCATCCCTAAACCAGCCCAGTTCATCCCCTCCCCCCACTGCACCACACAACCAGCCCAGTTCTTCCCCCCCACCCACTGCATCCCAAAACCAGTCCAACCTGTCTCTGCCTCCCTAACCGGTTCTTCCTCTCACCCATCCGTTCCTCCCACCCCAAGCCACACCTCCAGCTACCTACTAACCTCATCCCACCTCCTTGACCTGTCCGTCTTCCCTGGACTGACCTATCCCCTCCCTACCTCCCCACCTACACTCTCTCCACCTACCTTCTTTACTCTCCATCTTCGGTCCGCCTCCCCCTCTCTCCCTATTTATTCCAGTTCCCTCCCCCCATCCCCCTCTCTGATGAAGGGTCTAGGCCCGAAACGTCAGCTTTTGTGCTCCTGAGATGCTGCTTGGCCTGCTGTGTTCATCCAGCCTCACATTTTATTATCTAAGACAGTAGACCATTGTTGGTCTAGCAGGAGTTTCTGGGTGTAATTGAGGACACAGCACAGAGGTTCATCCCAAAGAAAAGAAAGATTATTCGGGGCGGGATTAGGCAGCCATGGCTGACAAAGGATGTCAGGAAATATATCAAAGAAAAAGAGACAGCCTATAAAGTGGCCAAGAGCACTGGGAAATCAGAAGATTGGGAAGGCGACAAAAACAAACAGAGGATAACAAAGAGAGCAATAAGGAAGGAGAGGATCAAATATGAAAGTAGGCTAGCTAGTAATATTAGAAATGATAGTAAAAGCTTCTTTCAATACATAAGAAAAAAACGAGAGGCAAAAGTAGATATTGGGCTGCTCCAAATTGATGCTGGAAGGCTGGTGATGCGAGATAAGGAAATAGCTGAAGAACTTAATAAGTACTTTGCGTCAGTCTTCACAGTGGAAGACATGAGTAGTATGCCAACAATTAGGGAGAGCCAGGGGGCAGAGTTGAGTATGGTAGGCATTACAAAAGAGAAAGTGCTAGAAAAGCTAAAAGGTCTAAAAATTGATAAATCTCCTGGCCCCGATGGGCTACATCCTAGAGTTCTGAGGGAGGTGGTTGAGGAAATAGCGGACGCTTTGGTCATGATCTTTCAAAAGTCACTGGAGTCAGGGAAAGTCCCAGATGATTAGAAAATTGCTGTTGTAACCCCCTTGTTTAAGAAAGGATCAAGGCAAAAGATGGAAAATTATAGACCGATTAGCCTAACCTCGGTAGTTGGTAAAATTCTAGAATCCATTGTCAAGGATGAGATTTCTAAATTCCTGGAAGTGCAGGGTCAGATTAGAACGAGTCAGCATGGATTTAGTAAGGGGAGGTCGTGCCTGACAAACCTGTTGGAATTCTTTGAAGAGGTAACAAGTATGTTAAGACCAGGGAAACCCAGTAGATGTTATCTGTCTAGACTTCCAAAAGGCCTTTGATACGGTGCCTCACGGGAGGCTGCTGAGCAAGGTGAGGGCCCATGGTGTTTGAGGTGAGCTACTGGCTTGGATTGAGGATTGGCTGTCTGATAGAAGGCAGAGAGTTGGGATAAAAGGCTCTTTTTCGGAATGGCAACCAGTGATGAGTAGTGTCCCACAGGGTTCAGTGTTGGGGCTGCAGCTGTTCACCTTGTATATTAATGATCTGAATGAAGGGATTGGGGGCATTCTGATGAAGTTGGCCGATGATACAAAGATAGGTGGTCAGGTAGGTAGTACTGAAGAGGTGGGGAAGCTGCAGAAAGATTGAGACAGTTTAGGAGAGTGGTCCAGGAAATGGCTGATGAAATTCAATGTGAGTAAATGTGAGGCTTTGCACTTTGGAAAAAAGATTGCAGGCATGGACTATTTTCTAAATGGTGAGAAAATTTGCAAAGCAGAAGTACAAAGGGATCTGGGAGTGTTGGTCCAGGATTCTCTAAAGGTTAACTTGCAGGTAGAGTCCGTAATTAAGAAAGCGAATGTAATGTTGTCGTTTATCTCAAGAGGGCTGGAATATAAAAGCAGCGATGTGCTGCTGAGGCTTTATAAACCTCTAGTTAGGCCCCATTTAGAATACTGTGTCCAATTTTGGGCTCCACACCACAGGAAGGACATACTAGCCCTGGAGCGTGTCCAGCAGAGATTCACACGGATGATCCCTGGAATGGTAGGTTTAACGTATGTTGAATGACTAAGGATCCTGGGATTGTACTCATTAGAGTTTAGAAGGTTGAGGGGAGATCTAATAGAAACTTACAAGATAATGTATGGTTTAGAAGGGGTGGACAATAGGAAGTTGTTTCCGTTAGGCGGGAAGACTAGGACCTGTGGGCACATCCTTAAAATTAGAGGGGGTACATTTAAAAATGAAATAAGATGACATTTCTTCAGCCAGAGAGTGGTGGGCTTGTGGAATTCATTGCCACAGAGTGCAGTGGAGGCCGGGACGTTGGATTCCTTCAAGGCAGAGATCGACAAATTCTTGATCTCAGAAGGAATCAAGGGCTATGGGGAGAGTGCAGGGAAGTGGAGTTGAAATGGCCATCAGTCATGATTTAAATGGCAGAGTGGACTTGATGGGCCAAATGGCCTTACTTCCACTCCTATGTCTTACGGTCTTATTATTCTTTTGTAATTACTCTTTTGGTGTTGTTTCTGTCAACTTGCACAAATGTTTTGATTTTCACTTTAGAGGTTGAAAATGTTGCTCAGATTATTAACTTACGATCATAGGAAGCCTATAGAGGGATATTCATAGATTAAGGGAGAGGAGAAAAGATCTAGCAAATGGCCAGTGTGAAATTATTCTCTGTCCTATCCCACCAATGAGTGGAAGTAAGATTAATAAATGAACCAAGGATTGACTAGTTTGCTGTTACAGGGAGGTAGCATTGTTATGATGAGCCGAATAGCCTCCTCCTGTGCTGTAACGGTCCCCCGCTGTTATGAATTATCCCACCAGATAGTTGTACAATCCCAAACCCACTAAACAAAATATCAAACAATGTGAGGTGCTTCTCCCTGCTGATTATACAGTACTCGCTCGAAGGGCGATTAAAAATGAAAACTATTGGAAACGCCAAGAACGGAAGAGAGAGTTAACATTTTACATTGTCAAAGCATTTTGTCAGCTCAGTCAACAGCTATCGAGCTGAGGAAAGTGGGTCATGAGCAAATTAACTGGACTGTCCCTGATTAGATGGAACATCATAGACAAGTAAATGATAGAAGCAATAATAGGCTGATAGAAAGGGACAGTAATGAGTGACATAGTTAAACACAAAGCTACATCCAGAACACAGAGGAACTTTATACAGCATTGAGGTATTGGATAAGCCTGTTGTTTTCCTGAAGGTTAGCTCTGAATTCCAGGACACTACACAACAGTCTCACTGTCTTCCGTATGAATTGTTGTTTTGTGAAGAATGTTCCTTAGGATTTTACCATGTTTACCTCTTTTCATTAGACCATAAGGAGATAGTTCGGCCCCTCGAGCCCGCTCCACAATTCAATAGGATTATGGCTGATTCAATATTCCTCACATCCACTTTCCTGCCCTTTCCCTGTAACTCTTGATGCCCTGAATGATGAAGAATTTGTCTATCTCTGCCTTAAATATACACAAGCCCTCTGTGGCAAAGAGTTCCAAACCCACCAAGCAAGAAATTCCTCCTCATCTCAGTCTTAAATTGGTGCCCCTTTATTCTGAGACAATGCCCTCTTGTCCTAGACTCTCCCATGAGGGGAAACGTCCTCACAGCATTTACCCTCACAAGCCTGTTAAGAATCTTATATGTTTCAATGAGATCATCTCTCATTCTTCTAAACTCCATTGAATAGAGTCCCAATCTGTTTAACCTTTGCTCATATAAGAATCTATCTCTTCCAGGGATTATCCTTGTGAACATTATTTATTCTGCCTCCAATAAAATAATATTTTTCTTTAAATAAAGGAACGAAACCTGCTCACTATCCACCAGATGTGGTCTCACCAGCATCTTGTCCAGTTACAATAAGGCCTCCCTACTCTCATACTCCAAGCCCCTTGAACTAAGGGCTAACATTCCATGAGCCTTCCTGATTCCCTGCTGCTCCTGTGTGGGAGCTTTCTGTGTTTCATGTACAGTCAGTGCAGGATTTGTATATTTAATGGTAAGGTCCCGGGTACCAAACAAAGTGACGTTGGGTCTACCTATGGACATAATTCCTTGAAAGTGATTTTCGCAGGTAGACAGGGTAGTAAAGAAGGTGTTTGATATGCTTGCCTTTATTATTCAGTGCATTGAGCATGGGAGTTGGAAGGTCATGTTGCGGCTGTACAGTCCGTTGGTTAGGCTACTTATGGAATGCAGCATGAAATTCTGGTCTCCCTGCTATAGATAAGATGTTGTGAAACCTGAAAGTGTTCAGAAAAGATTTACAAAGAACAGCGGATGACCTTATAGAGGTTTATAAAACAGTGAGAGGCACAGGTAGGGTGAATAGCAAAGGTATTTTGCCCAAAATACGGGAGTCCAAAACAAGAGGGCATAAGTTGAAGGTGAGAGGGGAAAGATTTGCAAGGGACCTAGGGGGCAACCTTTTCATGCAGAGGATTGTGCATGTATGGAGTGAGCTGTCAGCAGAGACTGTGGAGGCTGGTACTATTACAACCTTGGGTGGGACCTGTACAGGAAGGATGGGTTGCACCTGAACTGGAGGGGCACCAATATCCTGGGCAGGAGGTTTGATAGAGCTCTTTGGGAGAGTTTAAACGAGTTTGGCAGGGCAATGGGAAACGAAGCTAAGGATCAGAGGATGGGGTAGCTGGTGTACAGACAGATACAGTGTACAGAGAGTCTGTGAGGAAGGATAGACAGTTGATAGGGCAAAGTTGCAGTCAGTGTGATGGGTTGACGTGTGTCTATTTTAACGCAAGAAGTATTTAGAAATAAGGGTGACGATCTTAGAGCATGGATCAGTCCTTGGAGCTACGATGTTGTGGTCATTACGAAGACTTGGGTAACACAGGGGCATGAATGGTTGTTGAATGTTCCGGGGCTTAGATGTTTAAAAAGAAATAAGGAGGGGGTAAGAGACGTGAGGGAGTGGCATTGCCATTCAGGGAACATATCACAGCTGCAGAAAGGGAGGTAGTGAAGGAGGATTTGCCCACTGAGTCAGTATGGGTGGAAGTCAGAAACAGGAAAGGAGCAGTCACTTTATTGGGAGTTTTCTATAGATTCCCCAGTAGCAACAGAGACACTGAGGAACAGATTGGGAGACAGATTGTGGAAAGGTGCAGAAGTAAATATAGGGTTGTTGCCATGGGTGACTTCAACTTCCCAAATATAGACTGGAACCTCCTACGTGCAATTAGTTTGGACATAGCAGATTTTGTCAGGTGTGACCAGGACGGATTCCTGACTCAATATGCAGATATGCCGACTAGAGGGGAGGCCATATTGGATTTGGTGTTTGGCAACGAACCAGGCCAGGTTTCAGATATCTCAGTGGGAGATCATTTTGGTGATAGTGATCACAACTCCCTGACCCTTACTATAGTAATGAAGAGGGATAGGAGCAGATAGCATGGGAAAGTATTTAATTGTGGGGAGGAGAATTGCATGCTAATAGACAAGAATTGTGGAGCATGAATTGGAAACAGATGTTCTCATGGAAATGCACAACAGAAATGTGTTGGAGAAAGGTATAAGGAAGATGTCAGAGATAGGTTCTTCACACAGAGAGTGGTGGGCGTGTGGAATGCACTGCCGGCAGCAGTAATGGAGTCAGATACATTAGAGACATTTAAGCAACTCTTGGATAGGCACATGGATGATAGTAAAATAAAGGGTATGCAAGTTAATTTGATCTTAGAGTAGGATAATAGGTTGGCACAATATCGAGGGCTGAAGGGCCTGTACTGTGATGTACTGTTCTATGTTCTATGTTCTAACAACATTTAAAAGGTACCTACATGGGTATATGAATAGGAAGAGTTTTGAGGGATATGGGCCGTACACTGGCAAATAGGACCAGATTAATTTAGGATATCTGGTTGGTATGGACAAGTTGGACTGACAGGTCTGTTTCTGCGCTATACAACTGAGTGCCTTTAGATGCCCCCAAGTCCCTTTGTGTTGCAGCTTTCTGCAATTTTTTTCCATTTAAATAATATTCTGTTTTTTTGTTCTCCCTTCCAAAATAAACAACTTATTATTTTCCCACATTATATGCTATTTCTAACTTTTTGCCTATTTACTTACATCATCAAGATCTCTCTGTAAACTGTTTGATCCCCTCTTGTGACTTGCCTTTCCACCAATTTTTGTGTAATCTGCAAATTTGGTTACAGTACATTTGTTTCCTTCCTCCAAGTCATCAATACATATTGTAAATAATTATGATCCCTGCACTAATCCCTGTGAAACCTGACTGGTTACAGGTCACCAAACTGAAAAATAACCCCTTTATCCCCAGTTACTGTTTCCTGCCCATCTTCCAATTCTCTCTCCATGTCAATATACTTCCTCCAACACCATCAGCTCTTATGACTTAACATTCTGTAAAGCACCTTGTCGAACACCTCCTGCAGGTCCAATTACAACAGATCTACTGGTTCCCCTCTATCAACTGTGGTTGAGATGTCTTCAAATCATGCTAACATAATAGTCAGCCATGACTTCCTTATTATGAAGTCATGCCAAATCTGCTTTAATAACTTATGATTTTCCAAATCCAAACATTTTTGGATAATTGCAACCGATGAATCCACTATTTATATAGATATTTCTTTTAGGACCCTGGGTTGCAAGCCATCAGAACCATGGACTTATCCAATGTTTGCTCCATTAATATGTCTTATTCCGCTTCACTGGTAGAACATAGAACATAGAACATAGAACAGTACAGCACAGAACAGGCCCTTCAGCCCACAATGTTGTGCCGACCATTGATCCTCATGTATGCACCCTCAAATTTCTGTGACCATATACATGTCCAGCAGTCTCTTAAATGACCCCAATCACCTTGCTTCCACAACTGCTGCTGGCAACGCATTCCATGCTCTCACAACTCTCTGCGTAAAGAACCTGCCTCTGACATCCCCTCTATACTTTCCACCAACCAGCTTAAAACTATGACCCCTCGTGCTAGCCATTTCTGCCCTGGGAAATAGCCTCTGGCTATCAACTCTATCTATGCCTCTCATTATCTTGTATACCTCAATTAGGTCCCCTCTCCTCCTCCTTTTCTCCAATGAAAAGAGACCGAGCTCAGTCAACCTCTCTTCATAAGATAAGCCCTCCAGTCCAGGCAGCATCCTGGTAAACCTCCTCTGAACCCTCTCCAAAGCATCCACATCTTTCCTATAATAGGGCGCTCAGAACTGGACGCAGTATTCCAAGTGCGGTCTAACCAAAGTTTTATAGAGCTGCAACAAGATCTCACGACTCTTAAACTCAATCCCCCTGTTAATGAAAGCCAAAACACCATATGCTTTCTTAACAACCCTGTCCACTTGGGTGGCCATTTTAAGGGATCTATGTATCTGCACACCAAGATCCCTCTGTTCCTCCACGCTGCCAAGAATCCTATCCTTAATCCTGTACTCAGCTTTCAAATTCGACCTTCCAAAATGCATCACCTCGCATTTATCCAGGTTGAACTCCATCTGCCACCTCTCAGCCCATCTCTGCATCCTGTCAATGTCCCGCTGCAGCCTACAACAGCCCTCTACACTGTCAACGACACCTCCGACCTTTGTGTCGTCTGCAAACTTGCTGACCCATCCTTCAATCCCCTCATCCAAGTGATTAATAAAAATTACAAACAGTAGAGGCCCAAGGACAGAGCCCTGTGGAACCCCACTCACCACTGACTTCCAGGCAGAATATTTTCCTTCTACTACCACTCGCTGTCTTCTGTTGGCCAGCCAATTCTGTATCCAAGCAGCTAAGTTCCCCTGTATCCCATTCCTCCTGGTGATGGTACTTAATTCCTCCCACGTATTATTCGGTATCAATGAGATGTTTGAAGTATCTTCCATGGTAAAGGATGATGCAAAATATTTAAGGAAGGGTCACTTGAACCGAGATGTCAACTCTGATATCTCTCCACAGATACTGCCGGACTTGCTGAACTTGTCCAGCAATTTCTACCTTTGTTTCTGATTTACAGCATTCTCAGTTCCTTCGATTTTTATGCAAAATATCTGTTTAACTCCTCGGCCATTTCCTCATTCCCCATATTTGTCTCACCAGATTCATTTTCTCAGGGGCCTATGCTCACTTTGACCTTTCTCTTCCTTTTCATATATTTATAGGAGCTCTTATTGTCAGTTTTTATGTTCCTCCCTGGTTTACCCTCATGGTTTTCTTTCTTTTCTTCAATCCTCCTTTGCTGGGCTCTGAACTCTTCCCAGTCTTTGGGGCTATCCTTACATGCCTTTTATTTCAACTTAATCTCCTCTTTTATTTCCTTGGTTAGCCACGGTTAACTTATCTTAGAATATTTCCTCCTTACTGGGATATATTTTTGCTGAGAGTCTGTTTCTGTGTCCATAGGAATAATGGGTGGGACAGCTGTGTCCATTGGCCTGTGACAGGTGCCCCTGGTTCTCATGAGGCCTTGCAACTCCTCTGAGTAACTAAAATATACTTGGAATATTCAGCAAGGGAATCCGCAATGTGGCATCTGTTGATAACATTTTCAGTGATATTCTTATTGCTGTTGTTTGGGTTTTCCTCTTTGTTTTCCACCCTTCCTGAGGAGATGCTGCAGATGCCTACGGTTTGCTCACTACAACCAGTGCTGAGACCCATTGCCCTTGCCCTCTGACCTCCCCAATACTAGAGCCTGGAAGCATTGATGAGAGAAATTTTGCCACTCATCTCTCTCACCTACCATCCTCCTAATCATCCACATGGGCCTTCCCTCACATAACATCAATTTTTGTCTACCTAATTGAAAGCAAAGATTAACAGCTCCTTTTTTTATTCCACATCATAAGTGTTGGGCGTTAGGAGCCTGGGCCAAGCTAGTGATGACATCATGGAGCTGCACCTCATTGGGCATAAATAGCACCATGTGGACAGAGTTAGTTAAGTAAGAAATTGGAGCCTGGAAAATCTCAGGTGACCATAAAAGTGTACCCCAACCGTAACCATAACTCTATGCAATTGGCAGAGTTTGAAAGAATACATACTCATAGCATCATAGAACACACACAGCCCTTCAAATTTGCACCAACAAAAAATTACTGTAAATCTACACCAGTCCCACATTTCAACAGTTGGTGCATAGCCTTGAAAACATTTTTCATTAATTTAGGGATGTGGGCATTACTGGCCAGGCTAACCCATATTGCCCATCCCAAATTGCCCAGAGGGCAGTGATGAGTCAGTCACGTCACTGTGAATCTGGAGTTGCATGTACGACCAGGGAAGGACAGCAGCTTCTTTTCCTAAAGGACATGAATGAGCTAGCAGGATGTTTCCCAACAATCGACAGTGGCTTCATCATCACCGTTGGACTTTTAAAGATTTTTGTTGATTTCAAATTCCACCAACAGCCATGCAGAATTTGAACCTGGGTTCCCAGAACATTACTTGGGAAGTCTAATGATAATACCACTTGGTTATCAGCTCCCCTTTCAAATGCTTGTCCAAGAGCTTTTTTAAAGTTGTGGGGTTTTATACCTCAACTACCCTCCCAGGCAGAAAGTTCCAGATCCCACTACCCCTTTGTGAAAAAAAACTTTTTTCAAATCACTTCTAAACTGTCTGCCTTTCACCTTAAAATTATACTCCAGACCCCAACACCCTCAACCCCACGCCACCACCCTTGTTATTCCTTTCAGCTACAGGGAATATCTGTTTTCTATCCGCCCTGTCCATGTCCGACTTTATCATATAGCCCTCTATCAGGTCAATCCTCAACTTACTCTGCTCCAAAGAAAACAACGCAAGCTTATCCAGCCTTTCTACATTGCTGAAACGCTCCGTCCCAGGCAACATCCTGGTGAATCTCCTCTGCACCCCCTCCAGTACATTCACATCCTTCCTAAAGTGTGGTGACCAGAACTGTGGCCAAACCAAAGTCCTGTGAAACTCCAACATACCCTCCCTGCTCTTATCATCTGTATCTGAAATGAAGCAAGTGTCCCGACTGCCTTCGTAACTGTCCCATCAACCTGTACTGCCACTTTCAGGGATTGGCAGACAAACATTCCAAGATCACTCTGTTCCTCTGAGCTTCTCGTGTCCTCCCATGCATCAATTACTCCCTTGTCTTGCTCTTTATTCTAAAGTACATCGTCTCGCATTTATCAGGTTCCGCTGGTCTGGAGACAGCTCTTCTTCTCACCTTCCCCTTGACTAGTCTGATTGAACCCAAACTCATGTTTTTGGACACAAAACAACACAACAGAATTAGCTCAGGATTTATCCTTGGTCCCTCCTCTTTCTCACCTACACACTGCCCCTTGGGGACATGGCCTGAAAGTGCAGTGTTGGCTTTTCCCAAAGAGACTGTCCTCAGCCAGATCTACCTCACTGCCTACTCACCCACTGTGGCTAAATTATCAGACTGCCCATCCCATATCCAGGAAGAGATGGTCAGAGGCTTCCTCCAGTTCGATACTGTGAAAACTGAAGCCACCTCTGACCCTGAGATGAGCTTCTAGTCAGATATAAGGCCACGTTTCTATATTCCAGTACATGGCTTGGTTTAAGTTTAAGTCCTGAAACCTAGCCGTCAGGTTAACCTATCCCAACCCTCTCCCGGCCTAACATTCTGCCCTGTGTGTCACCTAAAACATCAGCCCCTGTGTTTTAATTAGTGGTCAATGTCTTTGTCCTTGTGTTCACCAATCTCCACAGACTCCTGTTAAAGGCCACCTCCAATTTTTTGGATTCCACTCCTGAATCCCTTGAGAGTTTCTCCCTCTCTCTGCCAGCTCTCCAAGGTATCTGCAGTCCTCGCCTCCCAGATGTGAATCCCTCAATTTGATCTCCCATCCATTTCATGGAATCCCTACAGTGCACGAAGGGGCCATTCAGCCCTCCAGGTCCACACTGACTCTCTAAGGAGCATACCCCATAATCCTGCATTGGGCACATCCAGTCCATTTAACTGCGCTTCTTTGGACCGTGGGACGAAACTGGAGCACCCAGCAGAAACCCACGGGAAGAATGTGCAAATTCCACACAGACAGACGCCCAAGGTTGGAGTCGAACCCAGTCCCTGGCTGAGAGGGAGCTCTGCTAACTACTGAGTCACCCTGCGTCCCCCTGTGGTTTCTGAAATTCTATCCAAAATGCCACTACCTCTCTGCACCTCCCCCCCGCCACCCCAACCTTTAAGATGTTCCTTGAAATTTCACCCAAGATTTTGATTATATCCTTATCCAGTAAGTGTTTCTAATCTGGATGCACCACTCGAGAGTGGGGTGGGGAATGGCAAGTTTCATTCAGGTTTTGGAAAGAGAATCAGCTGAGCACCAGAATACGAGTCCTGTGTTGGGGGCAATGGGATTAGGGACAGTGAAACCAGCTCAGTGGCTTTGGTAGAGCATGGTCAGAAAAAAAGGGGAAGTTTGTGAGGATGTGCTTAATCTGTTATGTCAATTAATAGTCAGTCCATGAACAGGAATGATAGAAATCAGATGTCCTGTACCTAGCTGAGTATTATCTCTAAATAATTCAGATTTCAAAAAGCAACCACATTATTGTTTAATCCGTCCTCATCTATCTCTGGTACATTTACATGTAAGAGTAGGAAATGACTTTAGACAGCACCTTCCCAACCGACAACCAATACTATTGAGAAGGACAAAGACAGCAGATACATGGGAGTATCACCTCCTGCTCATCCACTTCTGTAAGTTGAGAAATATTCTGATAACGTTTCTTCCTTTATATGCCCATAAATCTCAATTTGATTTTGTTCATAGCCTCTTTATTTATGCTCACCTTCTAATGAGCTGAATCTGTTTTTCCTTAAAAGGCACCTCATTTTATATTTACGCAGTGCTTGCTCTTGAGATAAAAATATCTTGTTGATTTATTAGTCCCAGTTGGCAATTTCACATTCGATACTACTTCAGCCTGTTTCCTGTTTAGGGCAGACTGTGAGAGAGATGATAGGAAGTTCATTTTCTTGTTGACTCGCAAACCCCCATTTTATACGAATGTACAAAGTACAAAAACTAATCCAGGATCTCAATAAAATAGGTTATTTTCCAATATGGATTGGTGCTGACTTTCTCCTTCTAACTGGACCTTATACTATGTTTTATTAGTCCCTATTCCTTCAGATACATACTTTTCATTTACCTAATCCAATTTACAGCTGTGTTTTTGTTTGTACTGTAGTGTTATGTGGGTGTTAAATGTATTTATTGCCCACTCCTGAAGGCCTTTAAACTGAGGAAATTGCTCAATCATTGCAGAGAGCAGTTAAGAGCCAGGCACATTGCAGTGGGTTTGGATTAACATATAGGCTAGACCAAAAAAGGATGGTAGATCTCCTTCCCTAAAGGACATTAGTGAGCCAGATGTGTTTTCACTTCAAACAATGCTCAATATTATGGAACCCTAGAGAGCACAGAAAGATTCCATTCCCTTTAATTGCCAAACCAGGCAGAGAGTTCCAAATATGCACCACCTCTGGATTTTCCTTGTAAGATCATAGATAGAAACCGAATGAACTGCAGACGCTAGAAATCAGAAACAAAAAACAGAAATTGCAGTGAAAGCTCGGCAGCTCTGGCACCATCAATGGAGAGAAATCAGAGTTAATGCTATGGGTTGAGAGACCCTTCCTCAGAATCTTCCTCAGTTTGACCCGCAGCATTGCTAACCACTGAGCCACCATGATGCGCACTTTCTATACGTTCCCTCTAATCCTTTCGACAATATCCTTCAGCCCTGGTAATTGATCTCTCCGTGACCCAGGGGTGGTGGGGGTGGAGGTGTAAGTGCGATAAGCTCTCCCCTGTCCAAGCCCTTCGATATATTCTATATCTTGATTATGTCATCTATCAGCTTCCTCTGTTGTGAGGTAGACAACTCCAACCTTTCCAATCTTTCCCCAATTTTCAAACCATGGTAAACTATCTTGTAAATCTCCCATGTGCTCTCCAGGACTATTACGCCTTTCATAACGTTGTCTTTGCCCTCAAGAATGGCTACAATCTGACTACTATCTCTGAATCGATGGCCATGTGCGCACAGATCTCACTGGGCGATACCCCTCCTTGCCTCGACCCCATGAACCAGGTGGCTACGAGTGTGGCTGAATTGATAAGTGTCCTCATGGTCCATCACAAGTACTGGTCCAGCCTTTGGCTGTTGTGTGAGAATCATACTCAGCTTTAGGAAGCCGCAGTCTGTATTAGTCCCTCTGCTCTGCCCCTCTCCGCCTCCCCATCAAACTAAAATCATTTGGTAGCCTGACCCCTGGCTTCAGCACTCACTCCTTGCACCTCCGAAATGCAGAGGTGGATCGTCTCACGAGGAATGTTTGGCTGGGCTCCAAATCTCGCCCCCCCCCTCCCCCCGCCACTGACACTCAGAGGTAGAGACATTCATTGGGAACAGTTGGCTGAGCTCCAAATCTCCCTCCACTACTGACACTCAGAGGTAGAGGGGCTCGGGAGATACTCGGATGAGCTCCAAATCTCCCTCCCTCCACCACTGACAGCCAGAGGTAGGAAGAGACAGAGAGAAAGTGAGACAGAGGCACTCATTGGGAATGCTCAGCTAAGCCCCAACACTCCCTCCCCCCACCACCGACACACAGCGGCGACAGCAGGGCGTACCATCTCCAAGATGCACTGCAGCGATTCACTGAGGGTCCTCCAAGAGCACTTTTGAAACCTGCCTCCCACTCACCCCCCGGAAAGACGAGGGAAGCAGCAGATACAGGGGGAGCACCATCCCCTGCAAGTTCCCCTCCAAGACAACACCCTCCCGAATGGGAATGATATAGGTCATTCCTTTGGGGTCAGAGGCCTGGAACTTCCTCCCTATAGGAGGACTGTGTCTCTACACCTCACGGGGATTTTGGGAGTGGGTGGAGGCACGGCAGCAGCTCTAGAAGGGAAGGTAAGAGAGCAATTACTATCCATGTTTGGAAGCTCACAAGGTGATTGGTGGGGTACTTTTTAAGCAGCTTAATAAGGCAGGGGCAACTGTTGTTGGGGGACAGTGTATTGGCACAGAAAGTGTAATGGCTGAGAAATGGAAGACACAGAGTTGGAATGGGGGGTTGGGGTGCATTTTCAGTGTGGCACCCATAACGAGCACTTTACCACAGGAATCAGTGCCACAATAATTTACAACACATGAAATAATATGCAGCATGTTAAAGACATTTATATAAATGATTTAGATACAAGGGTAGGAGGTACAGTTTACAGCTGACTTGATAATTGTAGGTGTCGTGGGCAGTGATAAAGGTTACCTCAGAGTACAACAGGATCTTGACCACATGACTAAATGGCCGAGGAGTGGTAGATGGAGTTTAATTTAGATAAATGTGAAGTGCTGCATTTTGGAAAGGCAAAATAGGGCAGGACTTACACACTTAATGGTAAGGTCTTGTGGAGTCTTACTGAGCAAAGAGACCTTAGAGTGCTGGATCATAGTTCCTTGAAAGTGGAATCTCAGGTAGACAGGGCAGTGAAGAAGGCGTTTGGTACGCTTGCCTTTATTGGTCAGTGCATTGAGTATAGGGCTTGGGAGATCACATTGTAGCTATACTGTTGAGGCACTTTTGGAATACAGCGATCAATTCTGATCTCCGTGTTATTGGAAGGATGTTGCGATATTTGCAAAAGTTCAGAAAAAGTTTACACGGATGTTGGAAGGTTTGAGCTAGAGGGAGAGGCTGAATAGGCGGGCTATTTTCCCTGGAGTGTCGGAGGCTGAGGGGCAACCTTATAGTTGTTTATAAAATGATTAGGGGAATGGATAGGATGAATAGCCAAGGCCTTTTCCCCAGAGTAGGGGAGTCCACAACTAGAGCTTTATGGTGAGGGAAAGGGGAAGATTTAAAAAGGACTTAAGGGATAACTTTTTCATTGAGAGAGTGGTGCGGGTATGGAACGAGCTGCCAGAGAAAGTGGTGGAGACTGGTATAATTATAGCATTTAAAAGGCATCTGTATGAGTATATGAATAGGAAGGGTTTAGAAGGATGTGGGCCAAATGCTAGCAAATGGGACTAGATTAAGATATCTGGTCGGCATGGACAAGTCGGGCTGTAGGGCCTGTTTCTGTACTGCACAGCCCTATGACTATACCATGGGGTGGACACTGTTGGTCACGATGACAGTTAGAGACTTTCCTGAGCTGCGACAGAGTTTAAGAGAGGGCCAAGCACTCGGCACTACCTTGATCAAGTCTGCCTCAGCTGCTGCCCCCTCGGACGGTAGCCCCTGTCAACTTAATGAGCCTGGTGTAGGGCGGCACGGTGGCTCAGTGGTTAGCACTGCTGCCTCACAGCACTAGGGACCCAGGTTTGATTCAGGTCTCGGGTGACTGTCTGTTGGAGTTTGTGCATTCTCCCCATGTCTGCGTGAGCTTCCTCCGCGTGCTCCGATTTCCTTCTACAATCCAATGATGTGCAGGTTAGGGTGGATTGACCGTGCACAATTGTACACAGTGTCCAGGGATGTGCATGCTGGGCGGATTAGCCATGGGGAATGCAGGCTTACTGGGATAGGGTAGGGGGGTGATTGTGGTCGGGAATGTTCTTTGGAAGGGTCAGCACAGACCCCGGTGCAAAATGGCCTGTCTCCACCCTGTAGGGATATTATGCTGCTGCATTAGCCCCCAGCTCCAGCCCAGTACAGCTATCGCAGCTGGTCCACATAAACAAGGACACCATGTACTGGGGGGAACATGCCTCTGGGATCTGAAGAAAGTACTTGCTCAGTGCACCATCACCGTCACTTTGTTGTGAATTCAGGGAAATAACAAATTTTTCTGCGTTCATTTCAGCATGTCAGGGGAGGAAGAGGAGGAAGACTATGAAACCTTTCACCTAGTTTTTAAGCATTATTACTGAGACAAAAAGATACTTGGCAAAGGACCAGCAGCCCGGCCACAAGTAAGTGTAGCAAGTGCTTTCAGTGAAAGGGCCACTTTTTGTTTTCAAACTTTGCAGGAAGAATGCTGAGCTTTTCCTCGTTGCTCACGGTTAACAATTGTGCCACTCGCTGCAGGGTAACGACTGTGGGGGAGGGGGACAGATTGTGATTGCTGCTGGGTGACCAGCTCATGTGTACAAAATGTTCGCTCCACAGCAGCCCCCTCCAACCGTGGGCCCGTTTCTTGTGCACATTCCACAACGCATTACACATTTGCACATCTGGAATCAGTTCTGCCCTTGTATTTGTTGGGCTGCTTTGGGAAGAACCGCACTGTGAATGGTACAGCTCTGAATTCCCTGAAAAACACAAGGCTGGTCCAATCTCTAATCTTTCTGCCAACTTCCTCAACAAGTTGATGTTTGCATAACTTTGCACATTCTCCCCGTGTCTGTGTGGGTTTCCTCCAGGTGCTCCGGTTTCCTCCCACAGTCCAAAGATGTGCAGGCTAGGTGGATTGGCCATGCTAAATTGCCCGTAGCGTTCAGGAGTGTGTGGGTTATGGGGGGATGGGTCTGGGTGGGCTGCTTCAAGGGGCGGTGTGGACTTGTTGGGCTGAAGGGCCTGTTTCCACACTGTAGGGAATCTAATCCAATCTGCCCTGATCCATCCACATCAATGCGATAATTAGGAAAAGCACATTAACATGTCTATTTCTTTAGAAGACTAAGGAAATTTGACTTGTCAGTTAAAGACTCTTACTAATTCTTATAGATGCACCATGGAAAGCATCCTACCTGGATGCTTCACAGTGTGGTATGGCGAATGCAGTTCCCAAGACCACAAGAAACTATAGAGAGTCATGAACACAGCCCAGTCCATCATACAAACCAGCCTTCCATCCATCGACTCTGCATATACTTACCGCTGCCTTGGGAAAGCAGCCAATATAATCAAAGACCCCAGTTATACTCTCTTCCGCCCTCTTCTGCCAGGCAGAGGATACAAAAGTTTGAAAACATGTACCAACAGATTCAAGAACAGCTTCTTCCCTGCTGTTATCAGACTTCTGAATGGGCCTGTCATGCATTAGAGTTGATCTCTCTCTGTGCCCTCACTGAAGCTGTAACACTATATTCTGTTTTATTACCCTGATGTACTTACGTAAGGTATAATTTGCCTGAATAGCATGCAAAACAATACTTTTCATTGTACCTTGGTACATGTGACAATATTAAATGAAGTCAGATGGCCATATCGAATGGTAGAGCATGGCTGAGCAATCCAGGAGAGCAGTAAACTATTGTCACCGATCTCAAAGTCACTAACAACATCCAATTAAATTTAACAAAACAGTGTCACTCAGCGGTTCAAGAATCAGCTCCTGTTGGGAATCGGAGAGGAACCTGGTCCTGCAGGTTTTGTTTGTCATTTATATAAACCATCTGGATGAGAATATAGGAGGCATGGTTATGAAGTTTGTGGAAGACATCAGAACTGATGGTATAGTGGACAATGAAGAAGGTTATCTAAGATTACAAAGAGATCTTGATCAGTGGACTGAGGAACGGCAGATCGAGCTTAATTTGGATAAATGTGAGCTGTTGCAAACAAACAACAACAGGGCGTATATGATAAAACATTAGGCCTTGGGTGGTGCTGTAGAATAAAGAGACCTAGGGGTTAAGGTACATAATTCTTTGAAATTTGCATCACAGGTGGACAGGATGGTTAAGAGGGTGCTTAGCACTCTTGCCTTCTTTGCTCAGACCCTCGAGTATAGGAGCTGAGATGTCATGTTGAGGTTGTACAGGAAATTATTGAATCATCTTCTGAAGTACTGTGTGCATTTCTGGTCACCTTGCTATAGGAAGGATATTGTTAAATTGGAGAGGGTTCAGAAATGATTTACCAGGGATATCACTGGGAATGGAGGGTTTGAGTTATAAGGAGAGGCTGGTAAGAATGGGACATTTTCCATTGGACGGTAAGAGATTGAGGGAAGACTTAATAGAGGTTAATAAAACCATGAGGGGTGTAGGTAAGGAGAATAGTCAAGGTCTTTTTCCCAGGCCATGTGAGTTCAAAACATCAAACATAAAGGCAGAAGAATAAAAAAATAAAGACAACATGTTCAGCTTTACAGTCCTTCTTGTTAAGTGCTCCATCATGGGCCTGGCATAGGTTTAAGATGAGAGGTGAAAGATTTAGAAGGGACATGAGAGACAACTTTTATTAAACAGAAGGTAGTTCATGAGTAGAATGAAAGCAGTGGGAATGAAGAGACCCTGACGTCGTGAAGTGGGATTCGCAAATACCATCAAATGTGTTTAAGGAAACTCTGAGTGAGTGTGGAGGGGTGGAAAGAGTGAGATGCAGAGTGAGGTATGAGGAAGCTTCTTCTGTGTTCAGGGATCATGTCAATTCAAGTGTGATTTCATCAAAAGGGTTTCCGAAGGGCTCCCTTCTCCAACTCTGTTCCTCTCTCCACAGATGGGGCTAGACCTGCCGAGTTTCGCTAGCAGCTGCTCAATTTGGTCAGATTTCCAGCGTCCACAGTGTTTTGCTTCAATTTAGCTGGCACAGATCTGCTGGGCTGAATGGGCTGCCCTGAGCTGTAAATAATCTGTACAGTAAACAGCTGATGATGGAAACCCTGCAGAGAACAGCATGTATCGCACAGTGACAAAACTGTAGCTGCCTGCCCTTATTGACAGCCCCTGATGCTCCAGTTTCCTGGTTTTGTGGACTTTATTTGGCCTCACTGACACTCTGCATTATCAAAGGCTCGAATGACAGCTTTCTGAACTCGTTACTCCATCACATGTCATGTGTTTACAAACAGAACAGCGACATCACTGCACACGTTGGACACCAGCTCAAACCTCAAAACAAGTAAGAAAAGGGAAAATAGTGCTTTCACCATTTGAGATAACAAGGTGTAGAGCTGAATGAACACAGCAGGCCAAGCAGCATCAGAGGAGCGGGAAAGGTAACATTTCAGGCCTAGGCCCTTCTTCAGAAATGGGGGAGGGGAAGGGGGTTTTGAAATAAATAGGGAGGGGGGAAGGCGGATAGAAGATGGATAGAGAAGATAAGCGGAGAGGAGACAGACAGGTGAAAGAGGCAGGGATGGAGCCAGTAAAGGTGAGTGTAGTTGAGGAGTTAGGGAGGAGATAGGTCAGTCCAGGGAGGACGGACAGGTCAAGGGGGCGGGATGAGGTTAGTAGACAGGAAATGGGGGAGGAGCTTGAGGTGGGAGGAGGGGATAGGTGGGAGGAAGGACAGGTTAGGGAGGTGGGGACAAGCTGGGCTGGTTTTGGGATGCGGTAGGGGGAGGGGAGATTTTGAAGCGTGTGAAGTCCACATTTGATACCATTGGGCAGCAGGATTCCCAAGCGGAATATGAGTTACTGTTCCTGCAGACTTTGGGTGGCATCGTTGTGGCACTGCAGGAGGCCCAGGATGGACATGTCATCTGAGGAATGGGAGGGGGAGTTGAAATGGTTCACAACTGGGAGGTGCAGTTGTTTAGTGAAAACCAAGCGTGGGTGTTCTACAAAGCAGTCCCCAAGCTTCACCATTGGATTTGATTTATTTATTGCCACATGTATCTTGTTACAAAATACAGTGAGAAGTGTCTTGTAGAGTCATCAGTCTCCAGTGCCATCTTAAAACACAGAAAAATAAACCAAAACATCAAACATAAAGGCAGAAGAATAAAGAAATAAAGACAATGTGTTCAGCTTTACAGTCCTTCTTGTTAAGTGCTCCGTCACGGGCCTGATGGACAGGCACGATTCCCCTTCGCTACCACTGCTGAAACAAAAGTTTGCCCCTCTTCGGTACCATCTCATCTCCACCGACATCCTCCCTGGACGTCCCCAACACAGACTCTATCAATGCTGCCGGGTGCTGCACAGCCCAAATACAACTTGACCACCCACCATGAGTCCGCTTCGGGCCCATCTTGCCAACACTGCCGATGTCAATGCCTCAGAGCCTCGTACCGGGCCCAAACGTACTTTCAACCACAGCTCCCCCATGAACCTGCGCTGGACGCTGACATGGCTGGGAACCCAAACTCACCTCACTGCAGCAGCCATGAGTCAGGCATAGGATTGCCTCATCAATGCAAAAGCCGCCTGGTACCCAGATACTCTCCAGCGCCACCTCTATGAATCTGCGCTGAGCCCACTCGAGTCCATGCGAGGCTGATTTAAGCCCGTAACAGACACATTTGAGTCCATGCTGGGCTTATTTAGATCTACACTGGGCCCATGAATCCACTCTGTGCCCATTGAAGTCCTTGCTAGGCCCCTCGAGTCCTGAGTACTGACCCAATTGTTGACTTTCCTGCTCCTCTGATGCTGCCTGGCCTGCTGTGTCCATCCTGCTCCACAATGTACCTACTCAAGCCTGTGCTGGGCCCACTCTGTGCTGGGCCTGGTTGAGTCCTTGCTGGGCCAAATCCGTGCTGGGCCCACTCCATGCTGGGCCCACTCAAGCCAGTACTAGGCCCACTCAAGCCTTTGCTGGGCCCCCTCAAGCCTGTGCTGGGCCCACTCGAGTCCTTGCTGGGCCCTCACAAGTCTGCTGGGCCTACTCCATGCTGGGCCTACTCAAGCCTGTGCTGGGCCCACTCCATGCTAGGCCCACACAAGTCCTTGCTGGGCCCCGTCAGGCCTGTGCTGGGCCCACTCCGTGCTGGGCCCACACAAGTCCTTGCTGGGCCCACTCAAGCCTGTGCTGGGCCCACACAAGTCCATTGTGATCCCACTCGAGTCCATGCTGGGCCCACCGAGTCCACACAGGACCCACTTGAAGCCCACTCTCTGACTGCCATGAGTCCATGCTGGGCCTACTCGTGGCCAACAATGTCATTGCCACAACTGAGATCTTCAACCAGAGGTAAGTAAAACACAGGTGAAAAAAAAATTAAACACATGGAAAGAGAGTAAAAACGTACAAAGAATTGAAAAGAAAGCAGAAGAAGCAGACAATCCCTGGGCTCAGAAGGCCTAGTCCACCACATTTTTCCCAGAAATCTTTTGAATGACCGCATGTTGGAATTATCTCGGCCATCGTCATCCTAAAGCCAAATCAAAGCTCACAAGAACTAAGCAATCGTTTGTATGTTTCTGCTGGTTTTTAATCCTTCAATTTTTGGGGGTGAATTATATTTATTGATGTCTGTACTCTTGTTAAGCCGAATGAGGCAAGAAAGCTGAGTTGTTGCTGCGGTCATGTCCCTACCTCTGAGCCAGGAGGCCTAGAGATATTTAATAATATCCCTGTACCAGTTGATCAGGAACATATTAACAACTCTGACAATGTGATCCTGTTATTAAACACTCTAGCTTGACTCATTGTTCTGATTAAAGTCTTCAAAGGTCAATAGGGATGTGAACAATAAACCACAACTTTTTTAAATATGTGTTTGTCATTTCTTTGCCAAATTATTTATAATTTAACCAGATCTCTTTCATGTCGTAAAAGCTTTGATCTTGTTGAGGATTCACAGCATGTGGAAATTGAATGAATGCTGAATGGTTTATTTATTGTCAGTTATATTTTACAGTGAATAATACAGTAAAATACAGTGAAAAGCTTCAATAGTCGCCACAATCTGGCACGATTTTGAATAGTGTAATAATAAGAAGTATAAAAGATATTAATTGCTTAGCAAAATGGGTTATGATTGCCTGGGACAAGTTGTACAAAGGTTTGATGCAATCAAGGGTTTTCTTAGATCATTTCATAGAGCAGTTAAGATCTGGCCACATTGCTAAGGTCCAGAGTAACATGCAGGCCAGACCAGGTAAGGGTGACAGGTTTCCTTCCTTAAAGGATGTTAGTGAACCAGATGGGTTTTTTAGGGTAATCTGAAAGTGTCCCAGTCACATCTGCTGATAATAAGATTTTTTTTTAAGGAGTGGCACAGTGACTCAGTGGTTAGCACTGCAGCCTCACAGCACCAGGGACCCAGGTTCAATTCCACCCTCGGGCAACTGTCTGTGTGGAGCCTGCACATTCTCCCTGTGTCTGTGTGGGTTTCCTCCGAGTGCTCCAGTTTCCTCCCACAGTCCAAAGATGTGCAGGATAGGTGGATTGGCCATGTTAAATTGCCCATAGTGTTCAGGGGTGTGTGGGTAATAGGGGGATGGGTCTGGGTGGGATGCTTCAAGGGGTGGTGTGGACTTGTTGGGCCAAAGGGCCTGTTTCCACATTGTAGGGAATCTAATCTTAATTCCAATGGGTGCAGGGGAATTTAGAATCTAAAATTTCTGGATTATTAGCTCAGCGATATAACCACTACATTGTGTAATACAGTCCCACAGTCTGTATGTCAGTATATCTTTGAGACACACAATGTATCATTGCATGTGGGCTGAAGGTATAAAGTTCTCAGGTTTTGTCTTGTTGGGGATCTTCTGAAGCATGAAGTGCTATTATAGAAAGGCCTCAAACCAGTCTGGACACTTATGTGCCTGTGAATGTAATAATTATCAGCTATAATAAATGTCTGTTAAATCTTTCATACCATGTTAACCACATATAGTTCCTTATGTTAAATGGGGTAATGTTAGGTAAAATTGCTAAAACACCCTGCTGGCAGTAAAATGCACATCACACCACATCTCCAATAGGTTCCTTCAACAACAACTTCCAAACCACTGACCTCTACCATCTAGAAGGAAAAGGACAGCAGATAGAGTCATACAACATGGAAACAGACTCTTCAGTTCAATTAGTCCACACCAACCATGTTCCTAAACCAAAATTAGCCCCACCTGCCTGCACTTAGCCCATATCCCTCGAAACCTTTCCTATTCATGAACTCTCCCAAATACCTTTTAAATGTTGTAACTGTACCTGCATCCACCGCTTCCTCTGGCAGGTCATTTCACTCACGTACCATTATCTGTGTAAAAATGTTGCCCCTCATGTCCTTTTTAAAAATTACTCTTTCCACATTAAAAATATGGCCCCTAGTTTTGAACGCCACCCCCCCAACTCTAGGGAAAAGACCCTTGTTATTCACCACATCTTTAGACTCATAGAGTGATACAGCATGGAAACAGGCCCTTCAGCACAAACTGGTCCATGCTGACCATGGTGCCCACTTGGTTCAAATTGCCCGCATTTGGTCCATATTCCTCCAAACCCTTCCCCATCTGTGTACTTATCCAAATGTTTTTTAAGTATTGCCATTTTACCTATCTCAACCACTTTCTCTGGTAGCCCATTCCACTTATTCACCACTCTCTGTGTGAAGAAGCTGCCCCTCAGGTCCTTCTAAAATCATTTCCCCTCTCACCTTAAACTTATGCCCTCTAGTTTTAATTCCCTATCTCTGCGAAAAAGAACTATAGGCCTTCATCCTATCTATGACCCTGATAATTTTATATATCTTAATTAGGTCACCCCTCACTCTCCTTCAATCCAAGGAATACAGTCCGTTCCTGGCCAACCTATAGCTCAGGCCTACTCTTCCTGGCAACATCCTCGTAAACTTTCTTTGCACACGTTCCAGTTTAACTATGTCTCATGATTTACACAGCTCATGATTTTATTAATCTCTATAAGGTCATCCTCAACCCCCTTCGGTCCAGTGAAAACAGTCCCAGTCTATCCAACATCTCCTAACAACTCAAACCCTCCATTCCAGGCAACATCCTAGTAAGCCTTTTCTGAACCCTCGCCAATTTAATACAATATCCTTTCTGCAGCAGAACTATACCCAGTACTGCAGAAGAGGCCTCACCAATGTCCTCCACTGGGTCATCCTCACTTGCAAGTTTGTCTCGAAACCACACACATCCTGACTTGGAAATAGATCACCATTCCTTCAGCGTCCCTGGTGAAAAGTCCTGTCTATGACAGCATTGTGGGATGGAGCGATTCAGAGAGGGCATCTCAGTCTGCCTATCTCAGCCTTGAATACACTGAATTACTGGCCTCTAACAGTCCTCAGCGGTAAAGAATTGCACAGATTCATTACCTTTCGAATTCACTACAAAATTCCTCCTCACCTCTGTCTTCAATGTGTGAGCCCCAATTCTGAGTTAATGCCCTCAGGTCCTAGACTCTTCCACAGTGGGAAACAACCTCTCCACATTTCCCCTGACAAGTCCCCTTGGAATCTTGTATCATGTGACAAACTGTTGCCATGGAGGTTTGCAATTAAAAAGTAACATTAGGACGCTGAGAATGAAGAGGATAACACTTGTGCCTGTGCGTATTGTTTTTTTCTTGGAATTAGCCGACTAAAAAATAGCTCTTTCTTTCATTCCAGAAAGACTTGTAATTGATTCCTTACTGTTGGATTAGAATTTAGTAAGCTATATTTTAATTGGACGCAGATCTAACCTTATGCTAAATCTCAGATTCCGGGCATCTGCAGATCTTTATGTTAATTTTGTTTTTGTTGAACTCAAATCTTTGTGTTGCAGCATTCAAGTTGAAAAGCCAGAGGGATGCAGTTCACCCCCGACCTGCTCGGAACGCACATCATTCCAGATGAGCGAAGTGTCCCGTAATGACATAGCCTTTGGTTGCTGCATTTCTGAAAATTTAGAAGTTTATTCCTGGAGGAAAATCTCATTCAAAACTAACTGTTTGGTGTGCCCACTTATGCCAGTGCTGCCATGCCATACTCACTTTTATTGTCACAGAAACAGGCCATTGGGCCCAAGCAGCCCAAGCCAGAATTTGCACTCCACCCAAATATGCTCCCTTCTTTGATCACACAAATCCACCATTCTAATGCCCCACTTACTTCTCTTTCACACTCTTGTTTAACGACCCCTGTAATGCACCAGCAGCTCTTCGCTTCAATGTGCTTCCTGTGGGAGTGAGTTCCACGTTCAATAACACAGGACTTTTGAACAAACAAACTTTACCTCTCATCTTCAGGGGTTTTGGAAGCAAGAAACTGAAGTACTCCTGACAAAATAAAAACAAGCAACAGATAAAGCACAGTTGTTGCTCCCCTGGCTTGTGTTTCCAGTGTTACTGGAAGAGATACCTGGTGGGCTCCAGCAGCAATGTGGGAGTGTGGTTAACATCAGAGTTCGGGCCCTGGGATGTACACAGAGGAGAAAAACCCCAAGCTGTTTGGAAACATTTTCCATTGTTTCTGAGGCCGTAGCTAGGCTCTTGTCTCTGATCGCTCTCTGAGAATTTCAGCAGAAGCATCCGATGTATCCAGTCTGATTGCTTTTGGAACTATTCAGAATGATAATGATAACAAGCTGAGACACATACTCCCCAAGTAAACTCTTGATGACTCCCTCATCCCCCCCCGAAGCAGGAGTTCTTGTGCAGCGGGGGTAATGTCCCTGCTCCTGGTTGGAATCCCACCTCTGGGCTTTGACAGCCACAGACAGGTTATCCAATTAGGTTGTCCCCACCTGTGAACCCTTACAGTATGCTGGGAGATGGGCAGGGTGGGAGAGCTGTAGGTCAGAGTCATAGAGTCTTAGAGATGTACAGCACAGACATTGACCCTTCAGTCCATGCCAACCAAATATCCTAAATTAAACCAGTCCCATTTGCCAGCATTTGGCCCATATCCCTCTAAACCTTCCTATTCATATACCCATCCAGATGCCTTTTAAATGTTGTAATTGTACCAGCCTCCACCACTTCCTATGGCACCTCATTGCATTCACACCCTCTGAGTGAAAAGATTGCCCCTTAGGTCCTTTTAAATCTTTCCCCTCTCACCTTAAACCAACGCCTTCTAGTTTTGCACTCCCCTACCCTGGGAAAAGACTTCAGCTATTCACCTTATCCATTCACCTCCTGATTTTACAAAATTGTATAAGGCCACCCCTCACCCTCCAATGCTCCAGGGAAAATAGCCCCAGCCTATTCACCCTTTCCCTTTAACCTCAAACCCTCCAATCCTGGCAATATTCATGTAAATATTTTCTGCACCATTTCAAGTTTCACAATATCCTTTCTGTAGCAGGGAGGCCAGAATTGCATACAGTATTCCAAAAGTGGCCTAACCAATGTCCTGTACAGTTGCAACGTGACCTCCCAACTCCTACACTCAATGCACTGACTAATAAAGGCAAGCATACCAAACACCTTCTATGCTATCCTCATGCCTCAGCCTCCCACCACGGACAAGGAATCTTTGACTCATAGAATCCCCATAATAGGGAAGGAGACCATTTGATCCCATCAAGTCTGTAACAACCCTCCGAAGAGCAATCAGTTCCAGGGAAAGCAAACTCCAGAGGTGGATAATCTCATGCAAGAAGGAAAAGGAGGTTTAAAATAAGAAAAGGCAGCAAAAAAAGTGGGAATGGAGCTCCAATGCCAGCCTTCCAAAAGCAGCCTGTGTGATTGCCAAGTTTCCCTGTAAGTAGCAAAAGTCTCGAGACAAATTGCTGGTCCCTAGGTCCAATTCTCATAAGTCGTGATCCTTCCCATTTCCCTTCAAAAGTATAGTCGATTAATCCATACTGCAACCTGCAGTCCCCAGTCATGAAGAAATCTAACCAATCAAAACAGCCAGACCACAGGAGTGAAGACATTTCTTCAGCAACGTTCAGACATCTGAAGTGAAATTCTGCACAATGTACTTCTATCGATAAGGATTAGGTAGTGCTGCCAAACAGAGAGACCTGGGGATTCAGGTAGATAGCTGTTTGAAAGTTGTGTCACAAGTAGATCAGAGTGATTAAGACGTGTTTAACACATTTGCCTTCAAGGCTGAGAGCATTGAATATAGGAGTTGGGACAGCATATTGAGGTTGGACAGGACAACAGTGAGGCCTCTTCCAGAGTACTGTGTACAGTTCTAGTCACCTGCTATAGGAAGGATGTTTTCAAACTGGAGAGGGTTCAGAAAATAAAATGTGAGGCTGGATGAACACAGCAGGCCAAGCAGCATCTCAGGAGCACAAAAGCTCTGTTGACCAGAAAGTTGCCAGGAATGGAGGGTTTGAGTTATAATGAGAGGATGGATAGGCTGAGACTTTTTTCACTGGAGTGTAGGAGGTTGAGGGATGACCTTTCACAGTTGTACAAAATCATGAGGAGATAAGATGAAGAGCAAAGTATTTTTTTCCCCAGAGCATGGGAGTTCAATGCTACAGGCCATATTTTTAAAGGAGAAAGATTTTAAAGTGTCCTGAGGGACAACATTTTCACACAGAGGGTAGCTTTGTTGTGTGGAGTGAACTGCCAGAAGAAGTGGTAGTTGAAGGTAGAGTTGCAATATTCAAAAGACATTTGGATAAGTACAGTCAGCTCTGATATGAGGCAATAGTTCCATTCTCGTGTGATCTTGTGTTATAAAAAAAAAGCAATAGCCACGCCATTTAAACTAATGGGGCCAGAATTGCATTTGCAGCTAATACAGATAAGGGAAGTTTGCTTTCTACAAATTGTAGTCTAAATTCTTCAATCGCATTAAAGCCAATTTGCATCGAAGAAACATGTGTTATAACAAAACCCACTGTACATGAATAGGAAGGGCTTGGAGGTAAATGGGCCAAATTCAGGCATGTGGGAACAGCTTGGTTTAGGAAACTTGGTCAGCATGGGCTGGTTGGGTTGCAGGGTTTGTTTCTGTGCTGTATGACTCTATGACTCACCCTTCTCCAACGAATGCTTGAGTTTGCAGTTTTCTGTTCATAGCTGTGCCCTTTCACCCACATCTGTAATCTCTGAAAAAGCAGAAGTTAATTATTTAGTTCTGATTTTCTAGTCTCCTGCTCCCATAGCAGTTTCTTCACAAAAGCCTCCCAAAGAGCCCAGCTTTATCCCAGATCAGGCCAATGTTCCTTGCACTAATTTCAAGTCCCTTGCTGCAAAAGCAGGCAGGAAGGAGGCAGAGGGGCTGTCTGGCAGTGCTTGTCACCAGGGAGAGGCAATGGCCTATTGGTATTATCGCTCGAGACCCAGATAACGCGTTGGGGATCCCAACTCGAATCCCCCCACGACAGCTAATTGCTTGTGAATTCAATTAAAAACAAATCTGGAATTAAGAGACTGCTGATGCGTCAACCCATTGCCAATTGTCAGGGGGAAATATTCATCTGGTACACTAATGTCCATGAGGGAAGGAAATCTGCCCTTCTGGCCTATACATGACACCAAGACCAACAGAAATTTGGTTGACTCTTAACAGTAGGAGGTGGGAAATAAATGCTGAACACAACAAATGATGCCCTCATCCTGTGAATGAATGAATTAAAAAAAACTACTTGGAGTTTTCCACACCCTTGAGTCAGCTTATTTTGAACAGTACATGCAGAATGATAACACAAGGTCAAAGCCCAAGGGTTCCGAAGTTGGAAAGGGAAGGGCTGACGCAGCAGTAAGGTGACACCCAGACAGTGACAGCTGAGACAGCGTAAGAGATTTTGAGAGGAGTCTTGATTGTCACACAGGGAGTGAAACTGAAGGAGCAGCAATGTCAATATTGTTCCTAGGAAGACAGCACCAGACGGCGAAATCACAGAGTGGCCCAGTCACGTGTACACAAATCTAGTGCTGCGTTCTCCTTATTGCCATTGATTCCTCACCTTGGAGAATAGCTGTCCGTCTCCATGTCCCTCTGAACATCATTCCAGACTGCAATACGTAAAAGCCATCTTTCCAGGGATTGGGGAGCAAAAACACCTATTCCCATTTCAAACCATTACAACATTCGGAGGCCGAGACGTTAAGTGTCTTCAAGGCAGAGATTGATAAATTCTTGATCTCTCAAGGAACTAAGGGCTGCGGAGAGATTGCAGATAAGTAAAGATGAAACGCCCATCGGCCATGATGAAATGACGGCGTGGACTCGATGGGCTGAATGGCCTTACTTCCACTCCTACATCTTATGATCTAACATTCCACTGTCGCACTGAATATTTACAACACGTTCCCAGCGAATACTCTGACAGGCTTCGGTGTCAAATTACTGTTTATTTCCGACAATGTACTTTTATAAATGCTACTTAGTTTGCTGTTATTGCACATCTTGCACCAAAGCTGCTAAGTAACCATGTGCTTTGAGTAAGGAAAGGTTATATCAGAGCCTAACAGCTGGGGCATTCAGCAATGGTAATGCCATTGAATATCAGGGGCAATGGTTAGTTTCTGTCTTGTTGGACTTGGTTATTGTTTGGCACAAATGCTGCTTATCAGCCTAAGCCCAGATACTGTCCGGATTTCATTGCATTTGAATGTGGAACGTGTCTTTTCCAAGGAGTCATGAATGGTGCTGAACTTTATGAAGTCATTAGCGAGTATGCTCAATTCTGACTTCATGATGGAGGAAAGGTCACTGATAAAGGAGCTGAAGATATTTGGGCCTAGGACGCTACCATGAGGAACTCCTGCAGGGATGTCCTAGATTGAAGCCCAAAACATTAGATGGTACATCAGTGATCACTAACTGTGCTTGGGGTCTAGAGGTTACTTGGGAGGTCAAGGATCAATGTGTTCAGGATGTCGGAGGTCACTACGCTTGTGAGGTCCTGGTTCACAGTGCTCGGGAGGTCATAGGGTCTCTTTTTTGTGAGGTTAGGGGTCACTGCACTTGGGAGGTCGCGGGGTCACTGTGCTTTAGAAGTCATGGGGTTACTGTGCTCGTGAGGTTAGGGGTACTGTGCTGTAGAGGTCATAGGGTCACAGTGCTTTTGAGGTTAAAGGTCAATGCACTCAGGAGGTGACAGGGTCATTGCGCTCAGGAGATAACTGTGTCACTGTGCTCATGAGGTTGGGGTCACTGCACTCTAGAGGTAACGGTGCTTGTGAGGTTAGACGTCACTGTGCTCGGGAGGTCACGGGATCACAGTGCTTAGGAGGTCACAGGGTCATGGTTCTTGTTAGGTTAGAGGTCACTGTGCTCAGATCAAGTTGTTAGAGGTGCTGTGGGGAAGGGGGTGGATGGTGGTGGTTTTGGACAGTGGCTGGGTTGGGTGCTGGGCCTGGACAGGGGACATCGTAATCTTGCCCTACCCAAGATAATTGACCTTGGTTGACCATCATCCTCCTGTGACAGGTACTATGATTGGCTTTGAGGCATTGTGGGGCTGTGAAAGGTGGTGCAAGAGGAATCCTCCCTTCCTTCTGACTGTGAGACAGCCTGGATCCAAAACGTAAACTCTTGTTTCTCTATCCACGGATCCAGCCAGCACCCCCAGCGTTCTCTGTGCTCCTGTCAGATTTCTAGCATCCAGAATTCTTCGATTTATTCCTTCTTCAAGTTGCCCGGTCCTTTCTGAACCTATGACTGGGTAGAGTGGGCGGGTGGTGTCTCCGTCATTGGTGGAGCCTGTATTGATGGATGGTCACAGCAGACCCTTCAGTAAAGGCCCCCACTTCCGACAGAAATCAGTTTACAAAACCTTGCAAAAACACACATTAACCTTTCTCAAAGTTATGTTGACTTTGACTTGTGATTGCTGGGTTAAGGATCATTGAGTAGATTACCAGAATAAACAGCGTAATCAATAAATGATTGTTTTAATCTAGTTTGCATGTCTTGGCAGTTCCTTGCAGTGACTTTGTGCTGAATTGCAATTTAAGTTTGCATGCTGTAGGTGGAAGGGCGCTTCTGGCAGATTATCGTCTCACTAACATGCAATTAACATCCTTAACCCTCCTGCCACAATCTCCTGGCACTGGACACCACACTGAGACTCCCAGTTCAGGCCGTCCTGCCTGGAACACCTCTTGTGCAAGGAAACCTGTCTCTCTTCCAGCACCGGATCTTCTGTGAAATATCCCAGAATTTCTACAGTGCAGAAGGAGTCTATTTGGCCCATCATCATTCCAGGGCCAATCTCCTCTTCCATGACTTTACACCCTGTCACTATCCAAATAACCATCCAATGCGCATCTTGAACCTGCCCTCTACTACATCTCCTTTCGGAGCATTCCATTCCCCAGATTTCGTGGATGGTCCTGCATGTTTAGATGTTGCCCATCCCTGAACGGAGGTGATCAGAGGCAGTGGGGAGAGAGATGCTTGCCTCCTTGGGTGGGGTAGGTTGAGCACAAGAGGGCAGCCCAGCCCTTCAAGGTAGCCAGGCAAAATTTTCCCTCTCCATCTGCCTGGATGGTGTTAGGTTTATTGGTGGTCAGGGTGGCTCCCTGTTAAAGGGTCTCTCCCAATTCCCACATCTCCTTGGAGGCCTGGTTGATTCTTCTGTCCTTTCATTCATGGTTTTTTGAGAAGAGGGTGATGCATTCACCTGGGGGTTGCCTCCCACCACTGCATCTGGGTGCTCATCTCCAGCTTAGAGAGTCTGCCACTTTGGATTGGACAGGTAACAGGTCCCCAGCTTGGGGCATAGGTGTATGAGAGTATTATGTTCAGACAGCTTCCCCCTACACCACCCACTTAGCACCTCTCGCCTGAAGAGTGTCATCATTACAGTTCCCACTTCCATCTCCCATCTCCATGGTGAAAGTCTTTTGTGTGTGTGTGTGCGCGTGAGTGTGTATGTGTGTGTGAGAGTGTGTGTGTGTCTGTGTATGTGTGTGTGTGTGTGTGTGTGTGTGTGTGTGTGTGTGCATGTGTATGTGTTGTGCATTTGCGTGTATGAACGTATGAGTGTGTGCATGTGTGTGTGAGATTGCGTCTGTGTGTGTGTTTGTGCGTGCATGTGTGAGTGTGTGTGTGTGCATGCGTGTCTGTCTGTGCGTTTGTGAGTGTGCATGTATGTGTAGTGTTTGTGTGTATGTGTGTTTGTGAGTGTGTGTACGTGTGTGTGAGTGTGTGTGTGTGTGCATGTATCTGTGTGCATGTGCATGTGTGTGTGCATTTATGTGTATGTGTGTGTGCATGTGCGTGTGGTGTGAGAGTGTGCGTGAGTGTGTGTGTGTATGTATGCGCATGTGTGTGTGTGTGTGCATATGTGTGTTGTGCATTTGCGTGTGTGAGCATATGAGTGTGTGCATGTGTGTGAGTGAGTATGTTTGCGTGAGTGCGTGCATGTGTGTGTGTGTGCGCATGCATGTGCGTCTGTGCGTTTGTGAGTGTGTGTGTGTGTAGTGTTTGTGTGCGTGTGCATGTGCGTGTGAGTGTGTGTGTTTGTGTGTCTGTGTGAGTGTGTGTGTGCATGCATGTGCATACGTGTGCATGTGTGTCTGTGCAAGTGTATGTGTTGTGCATTTGCGTGTGTGAGCATGTGAGTGTGTGAGTGTGTTTGTGTGTGTGCATGTGTGTGTGTGCATGTATGTGTGTCTGTGCGTTTGTGAATGTGCGTGTGTGTGTATGTTACGTGTGTGTGTGAGTGTGTGTGTATGTGTGTGTGTGTGCGTGCATGTATGTGTGTGAACATTGAACATAGAACATAGAACATTACAGCACAGTACAGGCCCTTCGGCCCTCGATGTTGTGCCGACCTGTCATACTGATCTCAAGTCCATCTAACCTACACTATTCCATGTATGTCCATATGCTTATCCAATGATGACTTAAATGTACCTAAAGTTGGCGAATCTACTACCATTGCAGGCAAAGTGTTCCATTCCCTTACTACTCTCTGAGTAAAGAAACTACCTCTGACATCTGTCCTATATCTTTCACCCCTCAATTTAAAGCTATGCCCCCTTGTGCTCGCCGTCACCATCCTAGGAAAAAGGCTCTCCCTATCCACCCTATCCAACCCTCTGATTATTTTATATGTTTCTATTAAGTCACCTCTCAACCTTCTTCTCTCTAATGAAAACAGCCTCAAGTCCCTCAGCCTTTCCTCGTAAGACCTTCCCTCCATACCAGGCAACATCCTAGTAAATCTCCTCTGCACCCTTTCCAAAGCTTCCACATCCTTCTTATAATGCGGTGACCAGAACTGTACACAATACTCCAAGTGCGGCCACACCAGAGTTTTGCACAGCTGCAGCATAACCACTTGGTTCTGGAACTCGATCCCTCTATTAATAAAAGCTAAAACACTGTATGCCTTCTTAACAGCCCTGTCAACCTGGGTGGCAACTTTCAAGGATCTGTGTACATGGACACCGAGATCTCTCTGCTCATCTACACTACTACGAATCTTACCATTAGCCCTGTACTTTGTCTTCCGGTTACTCCTACCAAAGTGCATCACCTCACACTTGTCTGCATTAAACTCCATTTGCCACCTCTCAGCCCAGCTCTGCAGTTTATCTATGTCTCTCTGCAACCTATAGCATCCTTCGTCACTATCCACAACTCCACCGACCTTAGTGTCATCTGCAAATTTACTAACCCATCCTTCTACGCCCTCATCCACGTCTTTATAAAAATGACAAACAGCAGTGGACCCAACACCGACCCTTGCGGTACACCACTAGTAACTGGTCTCCAGGATGAACATTTCCCATCAACTACCACCCTCTGTCTTCTTTCAGCAAGCCGATTTCCAATCCAAACTGCTATACCTCCCACAATTCCATTCCTCCGCATTTTGACAATAGCCTATTGTGGGGAACCTTATCGAACGCCTTGCTGAAATCCATATACACCACATCAACCAGTTTATTCTCATCCATCTGTTTGGTCACCTTCTCAAAGAACTCAATAAGGTTCATGAGGCACGACCTTCCCTTCACAAAACTGTGCTGACTATCCCTAATCAATTTATTCTTTTCTGGATGATTATAAATCCTATCCCTTATAACCTTTTCCAACACTTTACCAACAACTGAGGTAAAGCTCACTGGTCTATAATTACCAGGGTTGTCTCTACTCCCCTTCTTGAACAGGGGAACCACATGTGCTATCCTCCAGTCATCTGGCACTATTCCTGTAGACAATGACGAGTTAAAGATCAATGCCAAAGGCTCGGCAATCTCCTCCCTGGCTTCCCATCTGGCCCAGGGGACTTATCTATCTTCACCCTCTGAAAGATTTCTAATACCTCTTCCTTGTGAACCTCAATCCCACCTAGCCTAGTAGCCTGTATCTCGGTATTCTCCTCGACAACATTGTCATTTTCTAGAGTGAATACTGTCAAAAAATATTCATTTAGCGCTTCCACTATCTCATCTGACTCCACACACAACTTACCACTACTATCCTTGATTGGGCCTAATCTCACTTTCATCATTCTTTTATTCCTTAAATACCTATAGAAAGCCTTAGGGTTTACCCTGATCCTATCCACCAACAACTTCTCATGTCTCCTCCTGGCTCTTCTGAGCTCTCTCTTTAGGTCTTTCCTGGCTACCTCGTAGCCCTCAAGCGCCCTAACTGAGCCTTCACATCTCATCCTAACATAAACCTTCTTCTTCCTCTTGACCAGAGTTCCACCTCCTTCGTAAACCACGGCTCCTGCACTCTACAGCTTCCTCCTTGCCTGACAGGTACATACTTATCTAGGACACACAGGAGCTTTTCCTTGAATAAGCTCCACATTTCTAATGTGCCCATCCCCTGCAGTTCCCTTCTCCATCCTATGCTCCCTAAATCTTGCCTAATCTCATTGTAATTGCCTTTCCCCCAGCTATAACTCTTGCCCAGTGGTATACACCTATCCCTTTCCATCACTAAAGTAAACATAACAGAATTGTGATCGCTATCACCAAAGTGCTCACCTACTTCCAAATCTAACAGCTGGCCAGGCTCATTACCCAGTACCAAATCTAATGTGGCTTCGCCCCTTGTTGGCCCATCTACATACTGTGTCAGGAAGCCCTCCTGCACTCACTGGACAAAAACTGACCCATCTATAGTACTCGAATTATAGTGTTCCCAGTCAATATTTGGAAAGTTGAAGTCCCCCATGACAACTACTCTGTCTCTCTCACTCCTATCGAGAATCATCATTGTGTATGTGTATGTGTGTGTGCATTTGTGCATGTGCGTGTGAGAGTGTGTGCATGTGCGTGCGTGCATGCATGTGTGTCTGCGTGTGTAAGTGTGAGTGCGTGTGCATGTGTTTGTGTGAGTGTGTGTGTGTGCACGTATGTGTGTGTGTGTGCGTGTGTGTGTGCACGTGTATGTGTTGTGCATTTGCCTGTGTAAGCGTGTGAATGTGTGCATGTGTGTTTGTGTGCGCGCATGTGTGCGTGTGCACGTGTATGTGTCTGTGCATTTGTGAATGTGTGTGTGTATGTGTGCATGTGTGTGCGTATGTGCATTTGTGTGTGTGCATGCATGTGTGTGCGTTGTGCATTTGTGTGTGAGCATGTGAGTGTGTGCATATGTATGTGTGTGTGACTGTGTGCCTGTGTGTGTGCATGCATATGCATATGTGTGTGCATGCATGTGCATATGTGTGTGTGTGTGTGTGTGTGTGTGTGTGTGTGTGTGTGTGTGTGTGTGTGTGCGCTTGCATGTGCATGTGTGTGTGTGTTGGAGGTGGTGATGGTGTGATGGTGAGCAGAGGTGAAGAATAGTAACTCAGGATCTGTCTAAGACAGACATTGTTCGGGGGAGTGGGTTCCCTGACTCTCAGAAACAGCCTGGGAATTCAGCCACTCACTGGCTGATGTTATACACAACTTCACAACTATGCTGCTCAGGGAAGAGGCCATTCAACCCTGCCATCCAGGAGACTTACTAAGGTCCTGGCTGTCAGTAGAACATTCCTACCTCTTCCAGTCTCTCAGCATGTACTCCTAAGATGCTGCTTGGCCTGCTGTGTTCATCCAGCTCTACACTTTGTTATCTCGGATTCTCCAGCATCTGCAGTTCCCATTATCACCTTCCAAACCCACGACGACTTAGACCATAAGACCATAAGACATAGGAGTGGAAGTAAGGCCATTCGGCTCATCGAGTCCACTACACCATTTAATCATGGCTGATGGGTATTTCAACTCCACTTCCCTGCACTATCCCCATAGCCCTTAATTCCTTGTGAGATCAGAATTTATTAATCTCCACCTTGTTGACATTTAACGTCCCGGCCTCCACTGCACTCCATGGCAATTAATTCCACAGGCTCACCACTCTCTGGCTGAAGAAATGTCTCCTCATTTCTGTTTTAAATTTACCCCTTCTAACTCTAAGGCTGTGCCCACTTCCATCTAGAAGGACAAGGGCACAGAAACATGAGAACATCACCCCCTACAAGATCCCATATAAGCCACTCACCATCCTGACTTGGAAATATATCGCCGTTCCTTCTCTGTCACTGGGTCAAAATCCTGGAATTCCCTCCCTATTGGCATCGTGGGTCAACCTATAGCACATGGACTGCAGCGGTTCAAGAAGGCAACTCACCACCACCTTCTCAAGGGGGGCAATTGACGACAGGCAATAAGTGCTGGCCTTCCCTACTACATCTAGATCTTTTAAAAGAATTTTGAAATGCCCACTAAAAATGCTTTTCTAAAGGATGGTGCCCAGAATTTTCCAGCTTAGGCCTAACCAATGACTTTTAACCAGACATTCATATCATACTGTGATTATAAGAAATATGAACAAGAGTGGGACATTCAGCCACTTGATCTTGCTGCACAATTCAAGAGCATCATGGTTGCTCCTAAGATGCTGCTTGGCCTGCTGTGTTCATCCAGCTACACACTTTGTTATCTTGGATTCTCCAGCATCTGCAGTTCCTTTTATCTCTGAAAACAAAGGGAAGAAACGGTTCACAATTTGAAGGTGTTGAACTCAGTATTCAGTCCAGAAGGCTGTAAAGATCGCAGTCTGAAGGTGAGATGTTTGTGCTGTGATTCACTGGAATGCTGCAGCATGTCGAGGACAGACATGTGGGCATGTGAGCAGGATGCTGTGTTAAAATGACCCGCTATGAGAAGGTCAAGGTCATAGACCGGAGGTGATCTGCCAGTGTGTGTTGGGCTTCTCCAATGTAGAGTAGGCCACAGTGGGCACAGCGAATACAACACACAAGATTAGAGCGGGTACAGTGAAATGCTGCTTCACCTGGAAAGACTGTTAAGGCCGTTGGATGGTGAGCAGGGAGGGGGGGGGGGTGAACGGGCAGGTCTAGCACTTCTGCAGTTACATAGGAAGGTGCCGTGGGAAGTGGGATTGGTGTTGGTGGTTATGGAATGAACTAGGGTGCCCCAGAGGGAATGATCCATGTGAAATGCAGACAGAGAGAGTGAGGGGAAGATGTGTTTGGTGGTGACATTAGCTTGCTCTCTTTCTCTTTCTCTCTCTCTCTCTCTCTCTCCTCCCATGGATGCTGCCTGACCCGCTGTAATCGTCAGAATTTGTTGTTTTCAGTACACATTCCAGCATCTGCAGTAATTTGATCCTACATTTTGTTTAATTGGCTGACACATCTCTTCGAAAAATGCCTACCCCTGAAGAAGTTTTACTCTTCCTTCCAACAGGAACTCCGGTTGCCTCTTTCACCGTGTACATCTTCATTACTCTCCATCTTACTAACAAGGTAGTTGCCAAAACTCACTTCCACATTCATGTTTCTTTCCTCAGTGACTGCCAGCAACTCAGGTTTACCCCGCATGGATTTCAACTCAAGTTTCATCCGTTGTGTTTTGAATCCGCCCAGGATTACAGTATCTCCAGGATGTATAACGTTCCATGGACTGCTGTTCCCACCAGATGCTGCAATCCATGATCATCCATGATTGGTCCAGCAGAGGGCGACTGAAAGGGAGAGGCTTCACTTCAGCTCATACATTTCAACCTGAAAGCAGTCACCTGCACTGAAGATTGGATTGTTGTTTCCCTGAAATCAAGACGTGCTTCAGCCCCAAATATAACGTCAATCCAGTGTTTCTTTCCTCCTCTAACGCTATGTGCTGGCATATGTGCACATTGGACCTCACCCTGCAGCAGTATTGACTCACCCTCTCTCAAAGCTGTACTGGTCCCCATTTTCACTTCATCCTTCGCCTCATCCATCACCTCAACAAAAGACTTTTTCTCTTTCTTTCACACTTCAAAGTGCGCAAGCTTCTGCAACTTATGGACTCCAACATGCGTCCTGCGGTCCATCCCTTAGCACATACCCCTTCCCAGCCCTCAAATACCACCACTTTCTGTCCCCGAGTCTATTCCCCTCAACCCCAGCCCTTGCTGTGTTTTTGGCAACAAAATGTGAGGCTGGATGAACACAGCAGGCCAAGCAGCATCTCAGGAGCACAAAAGCTGACGTTTTGGGCCTTGACCCTTCATCAGAGAGGGGGATGGGGTGAGGGTTCTGGAATAAATAGGGAGAGAGGGGGAGGCGGACCGAAGATGGAGAGAAAAGAAGATAGGTGGAGAGAGTATAGGTGGGGAGGTAGGGAGGGGATAGGTCAGTCCAGGGAAGACGGACAGGTCAAGGAGGTGGGATGAGGTTAGTAGGTAGATGGGGGTGCGGCTTGGGGTGGGAGGAAGGGATGGGTGAGAGGAAGAACAGGTTAGGGAGGCGGAGACAGGTTGGACTGATTTTGGGATGCAGTGGGTGGAGGGGAAGAGCTGGGCTAGTTGTGTGGTGCAGTGGGGGGAGGGGATGAACTGGGCTTGTTTAGGGATGCAGTTGGGGAAGGGGAGATTTTGAAACTGGTGAAGTCCACATTGATACCATTAGGCTGCAGGGTTCCCAGGCGGAATATGAGTTGCTGTTCCTGAAACCTTCGGGTGGCATCATTGTGGCACTGCAGGAGGCCCATAATGGACATGCCATCTAAAGAATGGGAGGGGGAGTGGAAATGGTTTGCGGCTGGGAGGTGCAGTAGTTTGTTGCGAACTGAGCGGAGGTGTTCTGCAAAGCGAAACTTGCTGTGTTTTTACCATGTTTCCTGACCTTCCCCGTCTGAGGCCGAGAACACCTTCAAATTGCGAACCATTTCTTCCCTTTCTTTTCACTTTACTTGTTACATTCTCCATTATCATGTCCTCACTCCCCTTCCCCTATCCCAGCAGGACTGTCTGTTCTTTCCAATCCGGTAGTTAGACACACTATTGTTCTGCCATTCCCACATTCCCATCACTTAATCTGAGTTATCAACATATTTTTTTTACCCCAACACCCTACACCCACCACCTGAACAACCCACCCACCCCCAAACTATAGCATACATGTTGTACCCTCCACATTTTGCTTCAGCTCTGATGAAGAGTCATCGAGAAACATTAGCTTGGTCTCTCTACATGTTTGCTACAGAAGGATGTTGATCGCAATTATTATCATTGGCCTGTCTCAGTTTGATGGAATGATCTGTGGTGCGTCAACATTCTCACACCTTTGAGGAATTGCAGTTTTTTACTTACATACAACTTTAAGAATTATAGGCCTAGCTGATCGCATGTTAGATTGAGTTTGGGGTTTTTTGCAAGCATCTTAGTTTTAATAGCCAAAATTTCTCTGCCATTTCTTGTTCACTTTAAGAGTTTGAATGCAATGACGTCAAAGGACACTGACAATTTGGTGGAGTGGGCAGATGAGGTTCAATACAGAGAAGTGTGAGGTGAGGCACTATGGTCAGAAGAACATTGAAAGATGGTAGGGTACAATTCTAAGGGGGACTTGGATTTATACATGCATAGATCATTGAAGACTGGCAGAACAGGTGGAAAGAGCAGTCAATAAAGCATGCAGAGTTTGTGGCTTTATTAGCAGGGACATAGAGTCTGAGAAAAAGGAGCTAATGATGGATTTGTAAATCCACTTGTTAAATCTAAGCTGTGGAGTATTATGTACAGATGTGGGTACCATATCATGGGAAAGATGTGAATGTATTGGAGTGAGTACAGAGGTGATTTGCAAGAATGGTTCCAGGGATGAGAAACTTCAATGATGAGGATAGGTTAAAGAAGTTGGGACTGCTCTCCCTGAAGAGCAGAAGGCTGAGAAGAGATCTGTAAGGGTTTTTAAAATCATGAACAGGCTGGACAGTGTGGATTGGGAGAAACTGTTCCTGCTTATAAAGGAATGAAAAAGTGTAGATTTAACTTGAAGTGCAAATGAAGCATACCGACGAGAGAAAGAACATTTTCGCACAGTGAGTAGTTAGGGTTTGGAATGGACTGCCTGGAAATGCGGTGGAGGCAGGTTTATTTGAGGTATTCTAGAGGGGCATTAATGGTTATCTGTTTAGAAACTGTGTGCAGGGACAGGGGAAAAGGCAGGAGATTGGCTCTAAATAGCAGAGCCAGCCTAGATGGTAGAACTAGCAAAGCCACAGTGGGAAGAATGGCCTCCATCAGCACCAAAATAATTCTGTAGTTCTGTGAATCTCTCCCCAGTGTTACTTCATGACAACGTAGCCATTGTAAACAGATCTTCACTGAGAGCCACATTTGCCTCAATTATGGTCGAAGAAAGAGACAAACTATAAAATGAAAGGTTGAAGCTTCATTGTATCCAAAATCTGCTACATGAGTTAGAGTTCACAGCAGTTCCAGCTGCTGCATCAGCTGTTCAATCTTCCACAAAACTAAATGCGGAGAAATTTGTCCCTATTTGTGGAATTGAAGAACTCTGCGTAAGAAGTGTTTGAGGGGTCGACTACCAAATTCCACTCCTATATCCTAGAAAGACCCTCCTTTTGGCTCTCCACTGTCAGCTTTCGGGAAGAAATGCAACTTGTTGAGAAGCAGCTGGAGTTTGCTTCAGGTTTCTGTCAAAACAGAATATTGTACAAACTTTTGAAATGAGGCCAAGAATAATCTGAGCCAAGCTGCAAAGGCATGCCTGCACTAATCTCACAATAAAAGAGTTCAGAATACCTGGCTACTCTAAAGGTCTGTTTGCTAGACAACATTTTTCCTTCCCCACCTTCCATTTGTAATTAACGAAAAAAATCTGATCCTTTCCATGTCTTTGAGGAGCCAACAGGGAATGGGATGGGAATTGGGCCACAGATTCATGGTGCCTCTCAAGCCCTATTAATAAGCAAAGTTGCTGGTCCCCTCGGAGCAAGGCAAATGAAAATTAAATCTAAGGTGGTATCCTACACGATCAATGTGTGTGGGAGTGTCTTTCATTGAAAGCCTGGGATTGCTGGGAAACCTTGAACAAATAAATAAATATCTAGAACAGGGCTCAACTGATAAACAAGAGATGGCCGGTGGTCAAAGAGGAAATGACTTGGGTTGGTCCTGAGCCAATCCATTGCAAGGATAGAGTGGAGCGTCCAAGCATAACATCTTCTGACTTCATGTTCTTACAGTTCCCTCACACAAAGGTCAGATCTGCACCAAGTATCCCTTCTAACTTAATTCCTCCAATTCCCATTCAAAGTAAATGACCCAGTTACACAGATCTATGGACATGCTCACCAAGGTCCCTGTGACCCTCTGCACTTTCTGGGTTCACACTATTCATCATGTACTCCGTTGACTTGTTAGTTCCTCCAGAATGTATCACCTCACACTTTTCAGGATTATATTCCATTTACCACTGCTCAGCCCTTCTGCCTGTCTATATCACCCTGTAGTCTAAAGCTTTCCTCTTCACTATTTACCACACACCAATGATTGTGTTACCTGTGACCTTACTGATCATATCTCCTACATTCATGTCCAGATCATTAATGTTTGCAGCAAACAGCAAGGGGGTCCCCCTTGTCAATGTTGGCATCATTGGTACAGATTGCGATGGACACAGAGAAACTGGGACAATGGGACGGATCTCTTACAGGAAGCAGGGTGTGAGGATGACAAGGAGACTGTGGGAGTTGGTGGTTTGTAATGGATATTGGTGGCCAGCCTATCCCCAGAAATGGAAACAGAGATGTCGAGGAAGGGAGAAGTCAGAGATGAACTAGGAGAAAGCGCGAGGGGGATGAAATTGGAAGCGGGATTCATAAACTTTTCCAATTTCAGTTGAGATTGGGAAGCAGCACCAATTATATCATCAATGTACGAGAGAAAGAGTTGTGGATGGGGACTGGAGTAGGACTGGAACATAGAATAGTTCCATGTACCCCACGAAGGGACAGGCATAACTGGGGCCCATGCAGCCACCCATGGCCACCCCTCTGACCTGACGAATGTGAGAGGAGTTAACAGAGAAGTTGTTCAAGCAAGGTCGAGCTCAGCCAGGCAGAGGAGGGCAATCATGAATGGGGATCGGTTAGACCTGCCACTTCAACACACCACCCTGTGCCCTGGCCTGAAGAAGGGTAATACGCAAAACGTTGATTTCTCCTGTCGTCCAGATGCAGTCTGGCCTGCTGTGTTCTTCCAGCCTCTTGTTTGTTTACCCTGAACTCCAGGGTCTGCAGTGTTTTTTTGTCTCTATCTCTGTTACATAATTACTGCAGTGTTCCAGCAAAGCTCAGTGCAAGCTGGAAGAACAGCGTCTCATTTTCCATTCGGAGACCCTGTAGCCTTCAGGGCTCAGTATCAGGTTCAACAATTTTGGGGCCTGAGCACCTTCTCCCATGTCCTTATCCCAACCCCCACACACTTTGTTATCACATGGACAACCCATTGTCAGCTACTAACAGGGTTTATCTCCACCTATCGCTTATTCCTCCCTACTTCCTTACACCCAATCTCCAGCATTAATCCCCCCTTTCTTAAGTTACTAGACCCAAAATATTGACTCTATTTTCCTTCAACATTTGCTGCCAGACCTGCTGAGTTTACCCAGTAATTCCTGCTTTTGTTTCTGATTTCCAGCATCTTTGTTTTATTCTTTTTTCACCAGGATGTTGCCTGGGATGAAATGTCTCAGTTGTGAGGAGATTATGGATTGGTTGGCTGGGTTTGATTTCCCTAAAATTGAGGAGACTGAGGGAGAATCTGACTGAGACTTATAAAGTTGTGACAGGCAAAGACAGCAGTGTCTAAAATTAAAAGGAATAAGTTTGAGATGAGGTGTAAATTGTTTAGAGATCTGCGAAAGAGATCTGAGAAAGAATGTTTTCATCCTGAGGGTGGTAAAACTCATGGAAAGGATGCCTGAGAGGGTAGTGGATGCAGGTATTCACACAATATTTAAGCTTGAAGGGCCTATATGACTCTCAGCCTCCTAATGAAAATGTCCTGGGGCAATAGTGACCATAATCTAAGTTAAACATATAGTTTAAGGGGGAGAGGTGAGAGTCCAAAACCATTTTGAATTTAAACAGCAGTTATGAAGGCATAAAGGCAGAACTAGCAACAGTGAAATGGCAATTTGGATTAAGGCGTATAGTAGAGATACATTTAGCGGGATATCCGAGTAAGTGTGGAATCAAATAAGAAAATTTCCAAGGGACACTCCTCTCCAAGCCCTCACACCATGCCCTCCCCACCACACACGCACACATATACACATACATAAAATTTGTGATTAACTGAAAAATCGAAGGAAGTATCAAACTCAAGGAAAAGATGTCACTTTCTCAAAGATAAACAGCAAGTCAAAAGATTAGGCATAATGTCAAAAACAGCAAAAAATTATTAAAAGGCTAATAAGGAGGGAAAACTAGAACACGAGAGAAAGTTATCCAAAAATATAAAAACAGATAGGAACAGTTTCAGAAGGGCTTGGGAAGCAAAGTATATGTGTATGAGTGTGTGAGTGCGTGAGTTTGTGTCTGTCTAGTATTTGTATTAAGCCATTTGTCTTTTTCTAAATTGTGATTCTGTGTTTTATATTATTATGTTAAAAATGCTACATAACCGCAATTTGTTGTTAGTGTCTGTCTAGTATTTGTATTAAGCCATTTGTCTTTTTCTAAATTGTGATTCTGTGTTTTATATTATTATTTTAAAAATGCTACATAACCGCAATTTGTTGTTAAGGCCAATTATCTGCAGGTGCATCATAGAATCCTTACAGTGTGGAAGCAGAACATCTGGCCCATCAAGTCCACACTGACCCTTTGAGACCATCCTACCCAGACACACCCCATCTCTATAACCCTGCACTTCCCATGGCTAGCCCACCTAGCCTGCACATCCCTGGAGACTCTTAAATATTTTAGCATGGCCTAATCCATCTAAAATGCACATCTTTGGACTGAGGTGGGGGGAAATCAGAGCACCCAGAGGAAACCCATGCTGGCACAGGGAGAATGCGCAAACTCCACACAGAGGGTTGTCTGAGGGTGGAATTGAACCTGGGTCCCTGCTGCTGTGACGCAGCAGTGCTAACCATCATGTCGCTCTTAGTTTGATTTGATAGTGTGAGCCTCTGCAGCCCCCAGGAAGTCAGAATTGTGGGCAATGCCAATCCACTTTGCACAGTGCTTGTCCCCATTTCAATGAGAGAGAGAGACAGAGAAAGAGAGAGAAAGAGGCTGCCAAGTGCTGAGCTCCCATGATGCCACCCATTGGCTGAGAAATCCTTTTAGGGAACATGACTGGCATTCCCCATTGTTTGCTCGCGGATCAGCCCAGAATGTTGTCAGGCTTCCTAGCAACAGGACGGCAAACAGATAAAGCCACGTGACAGGCTGAAATATTCGAAAGCACTTTGCCAGTGATTTTGAGCCACCAGAGAGAGCAGAGGAGTGCTTGAACAATTTTGAGCAAATGAAACTGCAGTTCTCTTTTCTTGTTCTGTCCTGGGATTGGCCTTCGTTACACAGCTATACCTAACTGCCTTTGAACTGAATGTCTTCCTCAGGCCGTTTATGGGAGACGCAATCTAAAAAAGTGAACTGAACATGGGATGTGGAAGTGTTGTGAACAGCGTAGAGCTAGTGGCAAGTATCAAGAAGTGGTGGCCAGGCTAATGAAATGTATAGACACACGAAACCCGATCCAGGGTTGTGCAAATTGCATTTGGGAGGAAGCTCATAAAGAGCTGTTACAGATGAGGATGGTGCACAGACATCATCAGTCCAACATCCCATTTGACCACTACTACCATTGTGTCAGAGGATCCCCTTGCTTGTTACATTAGCTTCCATGCAACAAACTTAGTGCCAGTCACCAACCAGTAATGATATACAGTCCCAACGCTGGGGAAAGGCCATTCATCAGTGCTGTCTTAGACTATCTCAACAAAACAACTCTCAACCAGAGACATCCGGCTTCTCATTTCAACAAAGGCATTGCTGCTGAGCATGCAGTGAGTCTGAGAGGAAAGGACTAACATGCCAAGTTTGCTATCAGCTGATTGGAAACATCTTGAAATATTAAGAAACTGCCAATGACTAAGCCAACTAGAATTCCACATCAAGAAGCATTGGTTAAAGGGGAGGTCTGTTAGAACGTAAATTAGACAATGTGTATACAACAGACACTATATTAGGCAGTGTATATCAGACACTGCATGTACACCAAGCACTATTAAACAGTGTGCATATAATAAATAGCCCATATTAGGCCACGTAAGTACATTAAACATTAGGGTTGACGGTCAGAATCTTTTTGTTCCAGATTTGAAATGTCTAATACTAGGTAGCATGCATTTAAGGTGTGAGGGGGAAAGTTCAAAGGAGATGTGAAAGGTAAGTTTTTTGCAGAGAGTGATAGGAGTCTGGAACACATTTCCAGGGATGGTGGTGAAGGCAGATACAATAGGGGCATTTATGGGGCTTTTAGATAAGCACATGAATGGAGGGATAAGGACCAAGGGCAGGCAGAAAGCATTAGTTCAATTTGGCATTGTGCTCCTGCTGAAGGGCTCATTCCTGTGCTGAGCAGTTCTATGTTTTATTTTCTGAACACTGTATTAGACAATGTGTCAACATTAAACACTACATATTGAATGGTGTGCATGTATATTAAACATTATATTAGACAAAATGTATATATTAAACATTATATTTTAGGCAGTATGTGAATATTAAACACATATTAGACAGTGTGCATATTAAACATTGTATATTTGACAGTGTGTGTGTATATCTTACAGACAGCATGTTCATATTTGTGTAAATTAAGCACTACTCATCAGGCAGTGTGTTAAGATTAAACACAACATGTTACGTGGTCCATAAAAATAAAACATTGTATATCAGTCAGTAAGTGTACATATTAAACACAATATTGGATAGTGTGTGTACGTTAAACACTAGGTGTTAAAATGTCTGTATATGAAACATTGGCTATTGAAGGAAGATGATGCACTCAAATGGAGTCAGCATTATAGATGTTTTGAACAGAATTTGACATGTGATATCGGGTATTACGTGACTGTTCCTCTCATGTTCCTCGAATACTTTAATGTTGGGAAGTCGTTGTGTTTCAACTAAATGGTCCTCACTCTAAGTTCAGAGCTATTTATAATACTCCCACTGGCTAGGCTTTTTATAACCACTGGATACTTCCCAGTTCTGTTTGTGCCCTCCATGACCCTTCTTCCCGAGCTGTTGTAAAGCTCACCTTTTCCCTTTGCCCAGTTCTTGTGGCTGAGCATTGACTGTCAGTGGCAGTCAGAATTAGATAGTACATTCCTGCTGCTGATGCAGTCACTGGTATCAGGACAGATAGTGCATCTGACTCAACCCCCAGATCCATTGCAATGTTACCCCTTATCTGGGCAACTGGAAATCTGCCCAACAATAAATTTCCACAGTGCTGGATCCTGGAAGAATAGACCAGGGTTTTGCCAAAGTCCCTGTCACAAATAACTCCATGCATGTTTCTCCATATGAGATCCCTACCAATATCTCCCTCTGTCCTGCCCAAACTTATCACTTCCTCACCGGAAGTCTTCCTTTTGAGTGAAGAATTGACTGAACAAATCTCATGAGATAATAACAGAAAACACCAATCTCTGATGCTCAGACACTGCGAGCAGATTTGGGATTGAGTTGAGAAGAAATTTCTTCACCCAAAGAGCTGGAATCTGTGGAATTCCCTGCGCAGTGAAGCAGTTGAGGCTACCTCATTGAACGTTTTTAGGGCATAGCCAATTAGATTTTTGAACAGTAAAGGAATTAAGGGTTTATGGTGAATGGGTGGGTCTGTGGAGATGAGTTCACGATAAATTCAGCCTTGATCTTATTGAATGGTGGAGCAGGCTTGATGGGCCAGATTGCCTACTCCTGCCCCTATTTATTATGTTCTTATGTTCCTAGGAATCTGTGATTCCAGAGGTGACAGGCTGGAATTGGGAAGACTCTGTGGACTTTAAAAATGGCCAGTAGGACCCGTATGCTGAATTCCCATCCCTGATATTTCTGACATATCCAATGTTTACCACCAGGAGCAAGGGGTTGAGGGTGTGAATCATATAAAGTGGGGGAAACTGGAATGTAGTGGGGCTATTTATAATTAGTGCTGAGTTAAAACACACTCTGCTTTGGCTGATGCCAGAAGCCTCGAGGTGGTAGTCACAAAAATGCGATTCCTGAACTTGAGGCCATCCCTTCCAGGTTAGAACAGAAGCTGACAGTTCATCGTTCAGTTTCAGCAGTTTTTTTTGTTGATATTTCCCCATTAAAGACATTGTGAATGTTTGGCTGAGTTTCAAATCATCTCTGCCGGGGTTTGCAAATTCAAAGTTGGATAGGCTGCCTCATGTTACATCGGAGTAGAAGGCTTTTAAACCAAAATGAGGAAGAATTTATTCTCTCAGATCCTAGTGCATCTATGGAATCCTTTACTGTTTTAGGGTTGTTGAGGTTAGATCATTAAGTATATTCCATTCTGAGATATTCAGGTTTTTTAACCTGCAAGGGAATTGGACAAAAAGTGAGAATTGCGATGATCTGATCAGTTGTGATCTCATCGAATGCAAAAGAAGCCTCAATGGGAGGACAGCCTACATCTGCTCCAACATCTTTCAGAATTAGAAACTGGTTAGTAGACCCTCATTTCATCTCACACAGGTCTTGCCTGACATCATCATAGTGGATAGTGCTTATGGTGTTTCTTGAATTTAACCCTTTAAGATATTTGCGTGTTCGACCAGAATATCTTCAAATCAAAAGATAATGAGACAGTGCCTTTCATACCTTTAGGATGGGCCATTAGAGGTAAATACTAGATATAAGAATTTTCTAATTTACTTAAATCCTGCATGAAATAATGAAAAATGTGCATTTATAGCACTTTTTCGGTGTCCATGTACACGGATCCTTGAAAGTTGCCACCCAGGTTGACAGGGCTGTTAAGAAGGCATACATTGTTTTAGCTTTTATTAATAGAGGGATCGAGTTCCGGAACCAAGAGGTTATGCTGCAGCTGTACAAAACTCTGGTGCGGCCGCACTTGGAGTATTGTGTACAGTTCTGGTCACCGCATTATAGGAAGGATGTGGAAGCTTTGGAAAGGGTGCAGAGGAGATTTACTAGGATGTTGCCTGGTATGGAGGGAAGGTCTTACGAGGAAAGGCTGAGGGACTTGAGGCTGTTTTCATTAGAGAGAAGAAGGTTGAGAGGTGACTTAATAGAAACATATAAAATAATCAGAGGGTTAGATAGGGTGGATAGGGAGAGCCTTTTTCCTAGGATGGTGACGGCGAGCACGAGGGGGCATAGCTTTAAATTGAGGGGTGAAAGATATAGGACAGATGTCAGAGATAGTTTCTTTACTCAGAGAGTAGTAAGGGAATGGAACACTTTGCCTGCAACGGTAGTAGATTCACCAACTTTAGGTATATTTAAGTCGTCATTGGACAAGCATATGGACGTACATGGAATAGTGTAGGTTAGATGGGCTTGAGATCGGTACGACAGGTCGGCACAGCATCGAGGGCCGAAGGGCCTGTACTGTGCTGTAATGTTCTATGTTCCTATGTTTTCTAATCTTCAGCTTCAGGAAGTGGAGTGGAAGTCATGCCATATCAATGGTGCTGAGGTACAGATGCTCAAGAACTTTAAATTCCAGGAGTAAAGATGACCAATAATCCATCCTGAACCATCAATTCAGCGCTACGGGTAAGAAAGCACAACAATGTCTCTACGACCTCAGGACACTAAGGAAATTCAGCATGTCCACAATAATTTCGAACAATTTTTATGGAGGGAGCATGGAAAGCATTCTATCTGGATGCAACACCGCGTGGTATGGCAACTGCTCTTCCCAAGACCACAAAGAATTACAGACAGAAATAATGACACACCTCAGTCCATCACACAGACCATCTTTCCATCCATTGACTCAGTCTATAATTCCTACTGTCTCGGAAAACATAATCAAAGTCACTTCTCACCCTGATTATACTCTCTTCCACTCTCTTCCATCAGGCTGAAGATACAAAAGTTTGAAAACATGTACCAACAGATTCTAGGACAGCTTCTTCCCAGCTGTTATCAGACTATGAATGAACTTCTCATATATTAGAGCTGATCTCTCTCTGCACCTTCTCCATAGCTACAAGACTATATTCTGCGTTCTGTTCTATTACCCTAATGTACCTACGTAAGGTGTGATTTGTGTGGCTAGCATGCAGAACAATACATTTCACTGTATCTTGGTACATGTGATCAGAATAAATCAATCAAATCATTAGATGCCTCAGAGCGCTTTATAACCAATTAAGTACTTTTAGAAGCATGGATCCTGCTTTAATGAATGGATCACTACAGCTAATTTTCTCTTATTGAACTCTTCCAGAGAGCAGACTGATAATGAACAGAGAGTCAGATTCTTTGCAATGTTGGAGATAATGGGAACTGCAGATGTTGGAGAATTCCAAGATAATAAAATGAGAGGCTGGATGAACACAGCAGGCCAAGCAGCATCTCAGGAGCACAAAAGCTGACGTTTCGGGCCTAGACCCTTCATCAGAGTGGGGGATGGGGAGAGGGAGCTGGAATAAATAGGGAGAGAGGGGGAGGCGGACCGAAGATGGAGAGTAAAGAAGATAGGTGGAGAGAGTATAGGTGGGGAGGTAGGGAGGGGATAGGTCAGTCCAGGGAAGACGGACAGGTCAAGGAGGTGGGATGAGGTTAGTAGGTAGCTGGGGGTGCGGCTTGGGGTGGGAGGAAGGGATGGGTGAGAGGAAGAACCGGTTAGGGAGGCAGAGACAGGTTGGACTGGTTTTGGGATGCAGTGGGTGGGGGGGAAGAGCTGGGCAGGTTGTGTGGTGTGGTGGGGGGAGGGGACGAACTAGGCTGGTTTAGGGATGCAGTAGGGGAAGGGGAGATTTTGAAACTGGTGAAGTCCACATTGATACCATATGGCTGCAGGGTTCCCAGGCGGAATATGAGTTGCTGTTCCTGCAACCTTCGGGTGGCATCATTGTGGCAGTGCAGGAGGCCCATGATGGACATGTCATCTAGAGAATGGGAGGGGGAGTGGAAATGGTTTGTGACTGGGAGGTGCAGTTGTTTGTTGCGAACTGAGCGGAGGTGTTCTGCAAAGCGGTCTCCAAGCCTCCGCTTGGTTTCCCCAATGTAGAGGAAGCCGCACCGGGTACAATGGATGCAGTATACCACATTGGCAGATGTGCAGGTGAACCTCTGCTTAATGTGGAATGTCATCTTGGGGCCTGGGATAGGGGTGAGGGAGGAGGTGTGGGGACAAGTGTAGCATTTCCTGCGGTTGCAGGGGAAGGTGCCAGGTGTGGTGGGGTTGGAGGGCAGTGTGGAGCGAACAAGGGAGTCACGGAGAGAGTGGTCTCTCCAGAAAGCAGACAGGGGAGGGGATGGAAAAATGTCTTGGGTGGTGGGGTCGGATTGTAAATGGCGGAAGTGTCGGAGGATGATGCGTTGTATCCGGAGGTTGGTAGGGTGGTGTGTGAGAACGAGAGGGATCCTCTTAGGGCGGTTGTGGCGGGGGCGGGGTGTGAGGGATGTGTTGCGGGAAATACGGGAGACGTGGTCAAGGGCGTTCTCGATCACTGTGGGGGGAAAGTTGCGGTCCTTAAAGAACTTGGACATCTGGGATGTGCGGGAGTGGAATGTCTCATCGTGGGAGCAGATGCGGCGGAGGCGGAGGAATTGGGAATAGGGGATGGAATTTTTGCAGGAGGGTGGGTGGGAGGAGGTGTATTCTAGGTAGCTGTGTGAGTCGGTGGGCTTGAAATGGACATCAGTTACAAGCTGGTTGCCTGAGATGGAGACTGAGAGGTCCAGGAAGGTGAGGGATGTGCTGGAGATGGCCCAGGTGAACTGAAGGTTGGGGTGGAAGGTGTTGGTGAAGTGGATGAACTGTTCGAGCTCCTCTGGGGAGCAAGAGGCGGCGCCGATACAGTCATCAATGTACCGGAGGAAGAGGTGGGGTTTGGGGCCTGTGTAGGTGCGGAAGAGGGACTGTTCCACGTAACCTACAAAGAGGCAGGCATAGCTGGGGCCCATGCGGGTGCCCATGGCCACCCCCTTAGTCTGTAGGAAGTGGGAGGAGTCAAAAGAGAAGTTGTTGAGTGTGAGGACGAGTTCAGCTAGGCGGATGAGAGTGTCGGTGGAGGGGGACTGGTCGGGCCTGCGGGACAGGAAGAAGCGGAGGGCCTTGAGGCCATCTCCATGCGGAATGCAGGTGTACAGGGACTGGACGTCCATGGTGAATATGAGGTGTTGGGGGCCAGGGAATTGGAAGTCCTGGAGGAGGTGGAGGGCGTGGGTGGTGTCACGGACGTAGGTGGGGAGTTCCTGGACCAAAGGGGAGAAAATGGAGTCCAGATAGGTGGAGATGAGTTTGGTGGGGCAGGAGCAGGCTGAGACGATGGGTCTTCGGTGGGGCAGGAGCAGGCTGAGACGATGGGTCTTCGGTGGGGCAGGAGCAGGCTGAGACGATGGGTCACCATCCCCCCAGACCTCCCTCTGACTGAGGACGAACAGTCAGTCCTTAGCAAGGGGCTCACCTTTGTCTCCCTACAACCACACATCAACGAATACCAGTCACGGTTGGACGTAGAGCAGTTTTTCCGCCGTCTTCGCCTCCATGCCTACTTCTTCAACCGGGAACCTAACCCTCCTTCCACTGACCCCTTCACCCGCTTCCAACACAAGTCCTCCTCCTGGACACCACCCCCAGGCCTCCTACTCTCCCTCGACCTCTTCATCTCCAACTGCCGTCGAGACATTAACCGCCTCAACCTCTCCACCCCTCTCACCCACTCCAACCTCTCCCCCGCAGAACGGGCAGCCCTCCGCTCCCTCCGCTCCAACCCCAACCTCACCATCAAACCCGCAGACAAGGGTGGCACAGTGGTAGTATGGCGCACTGACCTCTACATCGCCGAGGCCAGACGCCAACTCTCCGACACCACCTCTTACCGCCTCCTCGATCATGACCCCACACCCGAGCACCAAACCATCATCTCCAACACCATTCACGACCTCATCACCTCAGGGGACCTCCCACCCACAGCCTCCAACCTCATTGTTCCCCAAACACGCACGGCCCGTTTCTATCTCCTTTCCAAAATCCACAAACCTGCCTGCCCTGGTCGACCCATCGTCTCAGCCTGCTCCTGCCCCACCAAACTCATCTCCACCTATCTGGACTCCATTTTCTCCCCTTTGGTCCAGGAACTCCCCACCTACGTCCGTGACACCACCCACGCCCTCCACCTCCTCCAGGACTTCCAATTCCCTGGCCCCCAACACCTCATATTCACCATTGACGTCCAGTCCCTGTACGCCTGCATTCCGCATGGAGATGGCCTCAAGGCCCTCCGCTTCTTCCTGTCCCGCAGGCCCGACCAGTCCCCCTCCACCGACACTCTCATCCGCCTAGCTGAACTCGTCCTCACACTCAACAACTTCTCTTTTGACTCCTCCCACTTCCTACAGACTAAGGGGGTGGCCATGGGCACCCGCATGGGCCCCAGCTATGCCTGCCTCTTTGTAGGTTACGTGGAACAGTCCCTCTTCCGCACCTACACAGGCCCCAAACCCCACCTCTTCCTCCGGTACATTGATGACTGTATCGGCGCCGCCTCTTGCTCCCCAGAGGAGCTCGAACAGTTCATCCACTTCACCAACACCTTCCACCCCAACCTTCAGTTCACCTGGGCCATCTCCAGCACATCCCTCACCTTCCTGGACCTCTCAGTCTCCATCTCAGGCAACCAGCTTGTAACTGATGTCCATTTCAAGCCCACCGACTCACACAGCTACCTAGAATACACCTCCTCCCACCCACCCTCCTGCAAAAATTCCATCCCCTATTCCCAATTCCTCCGCCTCCGCCGCATCTGCTCCCACGATGAGACATTCCACTCCCGCACATCCCAGATGTCCAAGTTCTTTAAGGACCGCAACTTTCCCCCCACAGTGATCGAGAACGCCCTTGACCGCGTCTCCCGTATTTCCCGCAACACATCCCTCACACCCCGCCCCCGCCACAACCGCCCTAAGAGGATCCCCCTCGTTCTCACACACCACCCTACCAACCTCCGGATACAACGCATCATCCTCCGACACTTCCGCCATTTACAATCCGACCCCACAACCCAAGACATTTTTCCATCCCCTCCCCTGTCTGCTTTCTGGAGAGACCACTCTCTCCGTGACTCCCTTGTTCGCTCCACACTGCCCTCCAACCCCACCACACCCGGCACCTTCCCCTGCAACCGCAGGAAATGCTACACTTGTCCCCACACCTCCTCCCTCACCCCCATCCCAGGCCCCAAGATGACATTCCACATTAAGCAGAGGTTCACCTGCACATCTGCCAATGTGGTATACTGCATCCATTGTACCCGGTGCGGCTTCCTCTACATTGGGGAAACCAAGCGGAGGCTTGGAGACCGCTTTGCAGAACACCTCCGCTCAGTTCGCAACAAACAACTGCACCTCCCAGTCACAAACCATTTCCACTCCCCCTCCCATTCTCTAGATGACATGTCCATCATGGGCCTCCTGCACTGCCACAATGATGCCACCCGAAGGTTGCAGGAACAGCAACTCATATTCCGCCTGGGAACCCTGCAGCCATATGGCATCAATGTGGACTTCACCAGTTTCAAAATCTCCCCTTCCCCTACTGCATCCCTAAACCAGCCTAGTTCGTCCCCTCCCCCCACCACACCACACAACCTGCCCAGCTCTTCCCCCCCACCCACTGCATCCCAAAACCAGTCCAACCTGTCTCTGCCTCCCTAACCGGTTCTTCCTCTCACCCATCCCTTCCTCCCACACCAAGCCGCACCCCCAGCTACCTACTAACCTCATCCCACCTCCTTGACCTGTCCGTCTTCCCTGGACTGACCTATCCCCTCCCTACCTCCCCACCTATACTCTCTCCACCTATCTTCTTTACTCTCCATCTTCGGTCCGCCTCCCCCTCTCTCCCTATTTATTCCAGCTCCCTCTCCCCATCCCCCTCTCTGATGAAGGGTCTAGGCCCGAAACGTCAGCTTTTGTGCTCCTGAGATGCTGCTTGGCCTGCTGTGTTCATCCAGCCTCTCATTTTATTATCTTTGTAATGTTGATTTGGTGATAAATATTGATCAAGACTCCAGGGTTGAATTGCCCTGCTCTGCTTCTAATAGTGGCAAGCATCTCTTACACACCCCGAGAGGGCAGAATCAGATCGTCCCAGCTGAATGACATTCCATCTGACAGTGAGGCAGTCCCTCATTAGTGACCCTCTGACAATGCAGCACTCCCTCAGTACCGATCCTCTGGCAGTTCCGCACTCCCTAAGTACTGACCCTTTAACAGTGCAGAACTCCTTCAGTACTGACCCTCTGACAGTACAGAACTCCCTCAGTTCTGACTGTCTGACAGTGCTGCACTCCCGCAGTGCTGATCCTCTGACAGTGCAGCACTCCCTCAGTACTGACCTTCCAACAGTGTGGTGCTCTGATAGTACTGCATGGCTCTCTCAGCCTTATGTTCCTGGAGTGGGGCGTGAAGCCCCAACATTTTGAATCTGACGGGAGACTGTTTCCTAATGACCCACGACTCTCACAAGAAAAGCTGCACCAGAAGCAACACAATCACATTATTCATAAGATAATAAGATGTCAGAGCAGAAGTAAGGCCCAGTCTGTTCCTCAAGCCTGCTCTGCCATTCAACGAGACGATGGCTGGTCTGATAATCCTCAACCCCTTTTTGGCCATTTCCCTTGATTATGTTACTGATTAGAAATCTCTCTCAGCCTTGATTGGACTTAACAGCCCTCCGTGTTAAAGAATTCCACCGATTAACTCCCCTCTGAGAGAAGAAATACCCCCTCATCTCTGTACTCAATCTATAACGCTTTACTCTGCCATTTCACGTCTGGTCCTAGACTCTCCCACAAGGGAAGTCATACAGCACCCTGAAGTAAGTAGTTTTCAGCTACTACACCAGGCCACTCAGGTTTATTAAAAGTCAAATATCGTTGTCTCTGTACACAAAAGTGAGTTCCGTTCGCATCCTTCGTTGTGTCTTAATGCCTTCTGTTCACTGTTCTTACCCTACAGTAACGACATCTTGATTAGTTTTCAAGTAAGTGACATTCTGTCTTTGTCACACAAATCAACCAAGCAACTGTTGCTAAGTGGTAGGCATGTTAGGTGTTGCTCAAAATTGCTGCCTAATATTCTTCCTGCCATCCTTGTTTCAACAGCAATGTACGGTACATTACAACAACCCTGAGTACATTTGTAAGTGCTTTGTAATAGGGTTGAAGGCAGGCCAATTGTGCACAGGCAGATCCCACAGTAGCCAGGTAATTGAGTACAGTGTGCAGTTTTGGTCTTCTTACTTGTGGAAGGATGCTCTGCCTATAGACAGAGGGCAGCGAAGGTTTACCAGTCTGGGTCTTGGGATGACAGGACTGATGTAGGAAGATGGACTGGGCTGGTTCACTGGAGTTTAGAAGAATGAGGGGTGGATTTCACAGAAACCGATAAAATTCTAGTGGGACTACATAGGGTAAAAACAGGACCGGGGACTCCAGAACTAGGGGGTCGCTGTCCAAGGATATGGGAAGAGTAGGCCATTTAGGACTGAGATGAGCAGAAATGTCTTCACCCAGAGAGTCGTGAGCCTGTGGAATTCACTGGCACGGAATGAAGCCAAAACATTAAATGTCTTCAAGAAGGAGTTAGATATAAAGGAATCAAAGGGGGAAAGCAGGGTACAGAGCTGGGAGATCAGCCGTGATTATATTGAAAGGCGGAGTCAGCTGAATGGCCTACTCCTGTTCCCATTTTCCATGTATTAGGAGAAGCTGGCCCTAGCCAGCACACCGAGTCAGTGAAGTGTTCAGACCTTGGATCTATGAGCCGGAGCTAAATGATCATTTTGAAGACTTCCATTTCGAAGATCCCACTAGCAACAACCTGATCCTGTAAGCAATGGGACATTCTGCAATGTTCCACTGTAACTCTTCAGAAGAATTAGTGGTCCAAAATTAAGTAATATTCAAGGGCAAGAGAGTTTCAGAACAAAATACATCCACAAAGAATTAGAATGGGACCCCTGAACCTAGACTCCTGCCCTGGATATCAAAGAACAAAGAAAGGAGGGTAAGGCTAAACAGGGAAGTCCAGGTGTTTCACGTTCAGAGCTGAATCTTGTTGCAGATGGCCTAGAGAATAAAGTTCAGGGATGAAATTAAGCAGGGGATGAGGAAGACAAAGAGAAAGCATGAAAAGATGCTAGCAACCAATCACAAGCAGAACATAATGATTTAAGAGGATTTTGTCAGAAATGGGGAGTTTTAGCTTCGAGTAATGGTTGGATTAGCTGGGACTATTTCCTGTGGAACAGGGTAGATTGAAGGGAGATTAGACCGAGGTGTGTAAAAGGATGAGGTGCCTGGATAGAGTGGATAGGGATGATTGATTTCCATCAGCAGAGAGGACAATAAGCATGGGGAGAGATTGATATGAATGGGGAGCAGTGTTTGAGGGGAGTTGAGCAGTAAGTTTTTCACCCAAAAGCTGGTGGAATCTGGGACTCACCGTCTGAAAGGCTGGGACAGGCAGAAAACCTCATCACATTGAAAAAGCATTTGGATATTCACTTGAAACATTGCAACCTGCAGTGCTATTTATTGGAGTGGGATTAGACTGGCACAGCACAGTCATGACGGGCATAACATGAACATTCCCACGACCCAATTCATGCCACAGGGAATTGCATTTTGTAAGTACAAGAAGCTGCATCTGACAAATGGGGAAACTTTTCTATTCTCAATATTTCACTGAAGAATACATCATGCACTTGTCAAGATCAACTGTTGTCCTCTGCACTATGATAAATTAAACTCTCAACCAGCTGAAGACAGACACCCTACTGATGGAGACCATCCATAGCTCCTCAGCTCCCTTACTTGGATCATGACAGCACCAACACATTATCGCCAGGCTGGATCTGTTGGGAGCACTCTCCTCTGATCCCAAAAGCTGTACCCGAACTTCCACAGCAGCTCATTCAGCTAACAATCTCGGCGGACATTCCCTGCGGAATTGAGGCAATCCTGAAATCGTCAGGTGTGCAATTCTCACATGAAATGTTAAAGCAAGACCCTCATGTGCTCACCACAAAGCCAGGACAGAGGCTAAGAAACCTGCAGTAACTCACCTCTTACTTTCCAGAGCCTATACACCATCTACATGGCACAAGTCAGCAGCGTGATGGAAAACACCCCACTCGCCTGGATCAGTGCTGCTCCAACAATACTCAAGAAGCTCGACACCATCCAGGCCAAAGCAACCCTCACTTGATTAGCTTCACATCCACAAGCATCCATTCCCTCCACCACTGACTGTCAGTATGGGCTGTGTGTACTATCTACAAGATGCACAGCAAAAATTCATGAATTCATCTTAGACAGCTCCATCCAAACCCATGACCACTTCCTTCTAGAAGAACAAGGGCAGCACATACATTGGAACACCACCCTCTGCAAGTTCCCCTCTGAGACACCCACCATCCTGACTTGGAAATATATCGCTGTTCCCTCACACGTGACACATCTGTGTTAGTGATAATAGGAACAGCAGATGCTGGAGAATCCAAGATAACAAAGCGTGGAGCTGGAAGAACACAGCAGGCCAAGCAGCATCTCAGAAGCACAAAAGGTGATGTTTCGGGCCTAGACCCTTCATCAGAGAGGGGATGGGGAGAGGGAACTGGAATAAATAGGGAGAGAGGGGGAGGCGGACCGAAGATGGAGAGAAAAGAAGATAGGTAAAGAGGAGAGTATAGGTGAGGAGGTAGGGAGGGGATAGGTCAGTCCAGGGAAGACGGACAGGTCAAGGAGGCGGGATGAGGTGGTAGGTAGGAAATAGAGGTGCGGCTTGAGGTGGGAGGAAGGGATGGGTGAGAGGAAGAACAGGTTTGGGAAGCAGAGACAGGCTGGGCTGGTTTTGTGATGCAGTGGGGGGAGGGGGAAGAACTGGGCTTGTTTTGGGATGCAGTGGGGGAAGGGTAGATTTTGAAGCTCGTGAAGTCCACATTGATACCATTGGGCTGCAGGGTTCCCAAGCAGAATATGAGTTGCTGTTCTTGCAACCTTTGGGTGGCATCATTGTGACATTGCAGGAGGCCCATGATGGACATTTCATCTGAGGAATGGGAGGGGGAGTGGAAATGGTTCGCAACTGGGAAGTGCAGTTGTTTGTTGTGAACCAAGCGGAGGTGTTCTGCAAAGCGGTCCCCAAGCCTCCGCTTGGTTTCCCCAATGTAGAGGAAGCCACACCGGGTACAATGGATACAATATACCACATTGGCAGATGTGCAGGTGAACATCTGCTTGACATGGAAGGCCCTTGATCGCGTCTCCCGCATTTCCCACAACACATCCCTCACACCCCACCCCGCCACAACCACCCCCAGAGGATCCCCCTTGTTCTCACATACCACTCCACCAACCTCCGGATACAATGTATCATGCTCCGACACTTCCACCATCTACAATCCGACACCACCACCCAAGACATTTTTCCATCCCCACCCTTGTCTGCCTTCCAGAGAGACCACTCTCTCCGTGACTCCCTTGTCCGCTCCACACTCCCCTCCAACCGCACCACACCCGGCACCTTCCCCTGCAACCGCAGGAAGTGTTACACTTGCCCCCGCACCTCCTCCCTCACCCCTATCCCAGGCCCCAAGATGACCTTCACCTGCACATCTGTCAATGTGGTATATTGTATCCATTGTACCCGGTGTGGGTACATACTGCATCCCAAAACCAGCCCAGTTCTTCCCCCTCCCCCCACTGCATCACAAAACCAGCCCAGCTCGACCCCTCCCCCCACTGCATCACAAAACCAGCCCAGTCTGTCTCTGCTTCCCTAACCTGTTCTTCCTCTCACCCATCCCTTCCTCCCACCTCAAGCCACACCTCCATTTCCTACCTACCACCTCATCCCACCTCCTTGGCCTGTCTGTCTTCCCTGGACTGACCTATCCCCTCCCTACCTCCTCACCTATACTCTCCTCTTTACCTATCTTCTTTTCTCTCCATCTTCGGTCCGCCTCCCCCTCTCTCCCTATTTATTCCAGTTCCCTCTCCCCATCCCCCTCTCTCACGAAGGGTCTAGGCCTGAAACGTCAGCTTTTGTGCTCCTGAGATGCTGCTTGGTCTGCTGTGTTCATTCAGCTCCACATTTTGTTATCACACATCTGTGTTATACATCTGTAACATCATGTCAGAAGTGAAGCTGAGGTATGTGTTTGGCGTTGTGAAAGCTGCAAATAAAACAAACAAAAAAAACCAAAGATCCAAGCTACATTTAAAATATTTATTATGGCATGAATGTGACAGCAGAACCAAATAAGACTTTGTACGTTTATCGTCACAACACAGTCAAATTAAAACCTTCAAAGACCCCCAATTATTACTCCAATGGTTCCTAACCAGACTTTTGAGTAACTGGTCCCGGACTTTCTAAATAATGAATTCCAAACATCAGTTTTGTATTATAAACAAAGACTTAACAATTTATTAAATACACAATAACTTTAGGAGAGGAATAATTAAACAATGCAAACTCAATAATACCTCTTCTTTAAAGCTGAGACATTTGTTTTCAGCCCCATTCACACAAAGGACAGACAGACAAACAAATACAGTTAAACGATAAATAAAAGAAAATAACAAAACTGGCCAGATTACTTGATAATAAAATGTGAGGCTGGATGAACACAGCAGGCCAAGCAGCATCCCAGGAGCACAAAAGCTGACGTTTCGGGCCTAGACCCTTCATCAGAGAGGGGGATGGGGGGAGGGAACTGGAATAAATAGGGAGAGAGGGGGAGGCGGACCGAAGATGGAGAGTAAAGAAGATAGGTGGAGAGGGTGTAGGTGGGGAGGTAGGGAGGGGATAGGTCAGTCCAGGGAAGACGGACAGGTCAAGGAGGTGGGATGAGGTTAGTAGGTAGCTGGGGGTGCGGCTTGGGGTGGGAGGAAGGGATGGGTGAGAGGAAGAACCGGTTAGGGAGGCAGAGACAGGTTGGACTGGTTTTGGGATGCAGTGGGTGGGGGGGAAGAGCTGGGCTGGTTGTGTGGTGCAGTGGGGGGAGGGGATGAACTGGGCTGGTTTAGGGATGCAGTGGGGGAAGGGGAGATTTTGAAACTGGTGAAGTCCACATTGATACCATATGGCTGCAGGGTTCCCAGGCGGAATATGAGTTGCTGTTCCTGCAACCTTCGGGTGGCATCATTGTGGCAGTGCAGGAGGCCCATGATGGACATGTCATCAAGAGAATGGGAGGGGGAGTGGAAATGGTTTGCGACTGGGAGGTGCAGTTGTTTGTTGCGAACTGAGCGGAGGTGTTCTGCAAAGCGGTCTCCAAGCCTCCGCTTGGTTTCCCCAATGTAGAGGAAGCCGCACCGGGTACAATGGATGCAGTATACCACATTGGCAGATGTGCAGGCGAACCTCTGCTTAATGTGGAATGTCATCTTGGGGCCTGGGATGGGGGTGAGGGAGGAGGTGTGGGGACAAGTGTAGCATTTCCTGCGGTTGCAGGGGAAGGGTTAGGGTTAACTCCCTTGTTCGCTCCACACTGCCCTCCAACCCCACCACACCCGGCACCTTCCCCTGCAACCGCTGGAAATGCTACACTTGTCCCCACACCTCCTCCCTCACCCCCATCCCAGGCCCCAAGATGACATTCCACATTAAGCAGAGGTTCACCTGCACATCTGCCAATGTGGTATACTGCATCCATTGTACCCGGTGCGGCTTCCTCTACATTGGGGAAACCAAGCGGAGGCTTGGAGACCGCTTTGCAGAACACCTCCGCTCAGTTCGCAACAAACAACTGCACCTCCCAGTCGCAAACCATTTCCACTCCCCCTCCCATTCTCTTGATGACATGTCCATCATGGGCCTCCTGCACTGCCACAATGATGCCACCCGAAGGTTGCAGGAACAGCAACTCATATTCCGCCTGGGAACCCTGCAGCCATATGGTATCAATGTGGACTTCACCAGTTTCAAAATCTCCCCTTCCCCCACTGCATCCCTAAACCAGCCCAGTTCATCCCCTCCCCCCACTGCACCACACAACCAGCCCAGCTCTTCCCCCCCACCCACTGCATCCCAAAACCAGTCCAACCTGTCTCTGCCTCCCTAACCGGTTCTTCCTCTCACCCATCCCTTCCTCCCACCCCAAGCCGCACCCCCAGCTACCTACTAACCTCATCCCACCTCCTTGACCTGTCCGTCTTCCCTGGACTGACCTATCCCCTCCCTACCTCCCCACCTACACCCTCTCCACCTATCTTCTTTACTCTCCATCTTCGGTCCGCCTCCCCCTCTCTCCCTATTTATTCCAGTTCCCTCCCCCCATCCCCCTCTCTGATGAAGGGTCTAGGCCCGAAACGTCAGCTTTTGTGCTCCTGGGATGCTGCTTGGCCTGCTGTGTTCATCCAGCCTCACATTTTATTATCTTGGAATCTCCAGCATCTGCAGTTCCCATTATCTCTGGCCAGATTACTTAAATGGTTTTCATGACACATTGTTTCACAGGCATGGATACCTCTGTTTTTCTGGAAATGTTTAAAACAGAACGCTCCTCCCAAGGTTGGTAATCAAGAATCAGCCTGCAATCAGCCTCCAGACCTGACCTCACAACAAACTTTTGTTTGTTCGGTCTATGCTTTTCCTTTTACTATAAGTTGTTTCCCTGAGTCCTCAGGTTATCTTCAACTCACAATTCCCAGTTCACAGATCCGAACCAAAGATGACCATGCTAAATTACCCATTGAGTTCAGGGCTGAGTAGGTTGGGTGTGTCAGCTATGGGAAATGCAGGCTTACAGACATAGGGGAGAGGGATAAGTCTGGTGGGATGTTCTTCGGGGGGCCGGTGTGAACTTGTTGGGTCAAATGGCCAGTTTCCAACCTGTGGGGATTCCATGAAAACAAAATGATAAAAGAAAAATTAATAAAAATAATGAAAAATTAGTCATGGTTCTAACACACTTTTTAAGAAAATAAAGCTTCAGCTTTTCTCTGACCAAATCCTGTTCTTGTACGAAGGAAAACAAGTATTGGTTCCATGCAAAATGCTAGATGTGTGAAATGGCAATGGATTTGTTGAGCAAAACAGAACAGTTAGAAGCTATTGCAATATCATCACTGTTGGAAAAAGCCTTTTGTGTATGTCTCCATTGTCATGAGTCACCTTGCAACATGACATGTTGGGGAAAAGCGGGTTATGCGAATGCCTGTGATTGTAATATACATATGGAGATAAGCTGTAACAAAGGTTAATTGAATCCTTTAGTATTATGGTGACCCACCCGTGTCGCCGGAGCTAAAAACCAAGATCCTTTTGTCATTGGCTGAGGGCTGCTTGGGCAGCCCTCTGTCAATTGTAAGAGTGGGTTGTACTGTGGGTGGGATTATCCCAGAATAAAAAAAAGAGCTTTCAGGAAATCAGGATTCTTAATTTTTTACTTATTGATTGATTGTTTGATTTATTGTCACCACATGTACCAAGATACAGTTAAAAATGTTGAATTGCGTGCTCTACGGGCAGATCATGCCACATCAGGTTAGCAGAACGGAGCGCAGAATACAAGTTACAGCGGCAGAGAAGGTGCAGGAGGAGAGATTCTCCACAATCGCTAAAATGGAACAAAGAGTCAGTGTTTTCCTCTGCGGGCCTCAATGTTCATCATGATTGTTCCCAGGACATGACCTCAGTTCACAGAATTCATTCCCTTAGATTAAACTCAACAAATGATTAAATCTTGTAACTAGAACAAGTGATTAAACAAGTTTTGTGCGTTCCGTTTCATTTTACCTGACTAGAGACCTGACTGCTTCACTGTGGTTGCTGTGAATGTTAACAATTCTTTCAGTCCCAACGTATTGGGACTGCATCCCCTCGGAGTGTAATTCCCAGTCACATTCCCATTCACTCGCCTTATCATCAAGCCAAACTCATGGACTGTGCAAGCAGTTCAATGAGATTTGACTGTTACTTGCACAAGGAATGCAGAATACCAGCCAAATGGGCACACTATCAATGGAGGAATTACGAGTATTGAGACCTTGCCACATTGATCCTACCTGATGCCCATCTACAGATGCCAAGCTTGCTGCAGGTTTACCCAAACAGCGCAGTCAATATCCATGAGGTACCTTCCCAGTGAGGCCAATCCCTGCAAACGGCATTCAGTCAGTATGGCAGCACTATTCATTCAGTTATCATTTGGTTTCTAATCAGAAGTGATTAATTAAAAGCAAAATATGCAGATCCAGAACAGAAATTGCTGGAAAAGCTCAGCAGGTCTGGCAGCATCTGTTAAGAAAAAGTCAGGGTTAACATTTCAGTGGAAGATGCAGTCATGTTCTTCCAGCTTGCATTGAGCTTTGCTGGAACACTGCAGCAAGCCAGAGACAGAGATGTTGGCCAGGGAACAGGATGGTGCATTAAAGTGGCAGGCGATAGGTAGTTCAGGATCTTTTGTGCGAGCAGAACATAGATGCTCTGTGAAGCGGTCGCCAAGTCTATGCTTCGTTTCCCCAGTGTAGAGGAGACTACATTGCAAGCAGCGAATGCAGTAGACTAGGGTCTGCAAAGTGCAGGTGAAGTGTTGCTTCACCTGGAAGGTATGTTTGGGCCCTTGGATAGTGGGGAGGGAGGAGGCAAATGGGCAGGTGTTGCACCTTCGCCTGTTACAGGGGAGGATGCCGTAGGGCTGTGGGGATGTGTTGGGGGTGAAGGATGTGTGCACCAGGGTGTCCCGGAGGGAACAGTCCCTGAAGACAGTGGACAAGGGAGGGGGAGGGAATATGTTTCTAGTTGTGGCATCTCGCTGGAGGCGGTAGAAATAGCATCTGATGATCTTCTGGATGTGGGTGCTGATGGGATGGTTGGTAAGGACAAGGGGAACCCTATCGCTGTTGCGGGAGGGAAGGAGTGATGGCGGAAGTGAGGGATATGAGTTGGACCCAGTTCTGGAGTTGGGGAATCCTTGGTTGAGGAAGAAGGTGGACATTTCGCAGAGTCCCTTGTAAGAAGTTGTCCTCATCCGAACATATGAGACGGAGACGGAGGAACTGAGAGAATGGGATGGGGTCTTTACAGGAAGCAGGCTGGGGGATGTACAATCCAGGTAGCTGTAGGAGTCAATGGGTTTATGGTAGATATTAGATTTACAGGAAAGATGTGGAAGTGTTGGAAAAGGTGCAGAGGAGATTTACCAGGATGCTACCTGGAATAGAGGGAAGACCTTATGAGGAAAAGTTGAGACAGCTAGGGCTTTTCTCTTTAGAACAATGAAGGATGAGAAGTGACTTGATAGAGGAGTACAAAATGATCAGAGGTGTAGATATAGTGTACAGCCAAAGACTTTTTCCTAGGGTGGAGGTAGCTATTACAAGGGGGCATAGTTTTAACGTGAGTGGAGGTAGATATAGGAGAGACTTCAGATGTAGCTTCTTTACTCAGAGAGTGGTAGGGGCGTGGAATGCATTGCCGGAGAGGGTAGTGGAATCTGCCTCATTAGGGGTATTTAAGCGGCTATTAGATATTCACATGGATGATAATATAAGGTAGGGATGGAGGTTAGGATTAGGGTAAAAGTTTGGCACAACATTGTGGGCCAAAGCGCCTGTACTGTTCTATGTTCTATGTTCTATAGTAGTCAGCCTATCTCCAGAAATGGAAACAGAGATATCTAGGAATGGAAAGGAGTAGTCAGAGATAGACCAGGTGAAAGTGAGGGCAGGGTGGAAATTGGAGGTGAAAGCAATGTACATTTCCAATTTCAGATGAGAGAGGGAAGCAGTACTAATGATATCATCCATGTATAGTTGTGGGTGGAGACTGGAATGGGATTGGAACGATGAAAGTTCCATGTACCTCATGTAGTGACAGGCATAACTGAGAATCATGCTAGTACCCTCTGACCTGAAGAAAATGAGAGGAGTTGAAAGAGAAGTTGTTGAGGGTGACGACAAGCTTAGCCAAACGGAGGAGGGTGGTGGTGGGTGAGGATGGTTTGGGTCTTTGCTCCAGGAAGAAGCAGAGAGCCCTAAGACCCTCCTGATGGGGAATGGATGTGTAAAGGGATTGCACATCTATGGTAAAGAATTCCTGATTTACATTATAGTATATTTACATTTTAATGTGTTCTGAGGAAGGGTCACTGGACCCAAAATGTTAACTCTATTTTCTCTTTCACAGACGCTGCCAGAACTGCTGAGCTTTTCCAGCAAACTTTGTTTTTGTTCCTGATTTACAGCATCAGCAGTTCTTTTGGTTTTCAAAGTATGCAGTTGTTGGAAGTCTGAAACAAACACACAAAGGATGCTGGGTAAACTCAGCAGGTCTGGCAGCGTCGATGGAGGGAGCAATAGGGTTAACATTTCAAGTCAAGTGTGACCCATCTTTGGCATGATGATGAGGTCATTGTATGGTCAGTTTTCACTCACTCTCCATCCAGTGTCCATTCAGTGTTCAGTCACGCTCCATTCTAGTTATTATCCACTCAGTGTCCATCCAGCAACCCTACTGGATTGGCTTAATGCCAACGGACACTGTTCGCTCTTGAGTCTTCACTACTATCTGACCCTCAGGACCCTGGTCAGTGTGCATGCGAATGTCACACAGTGTTCACTCTTTCTTCAGTGAGTCACCACACTGTTTTTATAAATGACTGAGTGTAAAACCGAAAGGAAAGTTGAAACTAGTGGATTAGCCTCCAGTCCCAATTGAGTTCTCCCTGGACAGCTTAGCATTGCCAACTGATGGGACTAGCAAGTACAGATACTCAAAACAGCCTTGCAGGCACTTGTGCAAGGTATACAAGAAGGTATAGTAAGCAGTTAGGGAAATGAATGGCACATTGTTTTTTATTGCAAGGGCAATGGGACACAAGGAAAGAAAGCTCGTTGTGTCAAGACATTTAGGGAACAATAAAATTGCTTGGGAGACCATAGAGCAAAGGTTCACTGAGTGAACTGGGCCAGTGGTCACTGGAGTTGAAAAGAATGACAGGCTTTCAGATTCTAAGAGGACATGGTTTAGGAAAGATGCTGCAAAACCTTTTCTCAGTGGTGTGTGTATGGAACAAGCTGCCAGAGGAAGTGGTGAAGGCTGGTGCAATTACAACATTTGACGGGCACCTGCATGGGTAAATGAATAGAAAGGGTTTAGAATGCTATATACCAAATGCTGGAAAATGTGTCTAGATTAATTTAGGATATCTGGCCTGGGCGAGTTGGACTGAAGGATCTGTTTCTGTGCTGTACAGCTCTATGACTCTATGATAGTGTGAACACTGAGGGAATGCCACACCTTGTCATAGTCTCAGAATGAAAGGCTGATCATTTAAGACTGAGGTATGGAGAAACATCTTCCCTCAAAGATTTTCCAGTCTATAGAATTCTCTCCCCCCCAGGAGGCTGTGGGTGCCTCCCACTGTACATATTTAAGGCTAAGACGCACAGATCTTTGATTTCCCAGGGTATCAAAGGGGGACGAGAGTGGATTCAAGCCTGGAGTCCTGGAATACTTTAATTCGTAGATGCTGCAGGATAATCCTGGAGACTGGATAAGCCCAGTGTCCCACATGGGAATATGGGTCTGCAGGTTTTACCTTACGGGGGAGGTGGGGATTGGGGGCGTATGTGGGGCGTGAACGGGGGAGTTGTGACATTTGAAAGAGCTGAGACCCAGCCCTGTTGATTAAAAAATTTGTCAGGGCAGACCCCAGGGTTCTCTTCTGTACTGTATGACTCTTCGAGGCAGGCAACGGCACAGAGGTCAGCTACAAGTGCAGAGTCAGCACAGGGGTAACCTCATTCCAATAACTCAGCTGAGGCAGTCAACTATCTCTTTATCAAATATGCAGTAAAACAGTGGCCTTCAGTCAATCTGCAGGCAGTTCCTTGAATGCAATCATTGATTTGTGAGCCAATTGGCTGATAATTTACAATGTTGGGTATAATTATTACAGGGAACAAAATAACAACCAGCTCAAGTAGCTGACTCAGTGATAATGGAAACTGCAGATGCTGGAGAATCCAAGATAATGAAATGTGAGGCTGGATGAACACAGCAGGCCAAGCAGCATCTCAGGAGCACAAAAGCTGACGTTTCGGGCCCAGACCTTCATCAGAGAGGGGGATGGGCTGAGGGTTCTGGAATAAATAGGGAGAGAGGGGCAGGCAGACCGAAGTTGGAGAGAAAAGAAGATAGGTGGAGAGGAGAGTATAGGTGGGGAGGTAGGGAGGGGATAGGTCAGTCCAGGGAAGACGGACAGGTCAAGGAGGTGGGATGAGGTTAGTAGGTAGGAGATGGAGGTGCGGCTTGGTGTGGGAGGAAGGGATGGGTGAGAGGAAGAACAGGTTAGGGAGGCAGAGACAGGTTGGACTGGTTTTGGGATGCAGTGGGTGGAGGGGAAGAGCTGGGCAGGTTGTGTGGTGCAGTGGGGGGAGGGGACGAATTGGGCTGGTTTTGGGATGCGGTGGGGGGAGGGGAGATTTTGAAGCTGGTGAAGTCCACATTGATACCATTGGGCTGCAGGGTTCCCAAGCGGAATAGGAGTTTCTGTTCCTGCAACCTTCGGGTGGCATCATTGTGGCACTGCAGGAGGCCCATGATGGACACGTCATCTAAAGAATGGGAGGGGGAGTGGAAATGGCTTGCGACTGGGAGGTGCAGTTGTTTATTGCGAACCGAGCGGAGGTGTTCTGCAAAGCGGTCCCCAAGCCTCCGCTTGGTTTCCCCAATGTAGAGGAAGCCACACCGGGTACAGTGGATGCAGTATACCACATTGGCAGATGTGCAGGTGAACCTCTGCTTAATATGGAAAGTCATCTTGGGGCCTGGGATAGGGGTGAGGGAGGAGGTGTGGGGGCAAGTGTAGCATTTCCTGCGGTTGCAGGGGAAGGTGCCGGGTGTGGTGGGGTTGGAGGGCAGTGTGGAGCGAACAAGGGAGTCACGGAGAGAGTGGTCTCTCCAGAAAGCAGACAGGGGAGGGAATGGAAAAATGTCTTGGGTGGTGGTGTCGGATTTTAGATGGCGGAAGTGTCGGAGGATGATGCGTTGTATCCGGAGGTTGGTAGGGTGGTGTGTGAGAACGAGGGGGATCCTCTTTGGGCGGTTGTGGCGGGGGCGGGGTGTGAGGGATGTGTTGCGGGAAATGCGGGAGACGCGGTCAAGGGCGTTCTCGACCACTGTGGGGGGAAAGTTGCGGTCCTTGAAGAACTTGGACATCTGGGATGTGCGGGAGTGGAATGCCTCATCGTGGCAGCAGATGCGGTGGAGGCGGAGGAATTGGGAATAGGGGATGGAATTTTTGCAGGAGGGTGGGTGGGAGGAGGTGTATTCTAGGTAGCTATGGGAGTCGGTGGGCTTGAAATGGACATCAGTTACAAGCTGGTTGCCTGAGATGGAGACTGAGAAATCCAGGAAGGTGAGGGATGTGCTGGAGATGGCCCAGGTGAACTGAAGTTGGGGTGGAAGGTGTTGGTGAAGTTCTTCCTCTCACCCATCCCTTTCTCCCACCCCAAGCCGCACCTCCATCTCCTACCTACTAACCTCATCCCACCTACTTGACCTGTCTGTCTTCCCTGGACTGACCTATCCCCTCCCTACCTCCCCACCTATACTCTCCTCTCCACCTATCTTCTTTTCTCTCCATCTTCGGTCCGCCTCCCCCTCTCTCCCTATTTATTCCAGAACCCTCAGCCCATCCCCCTCTCTGATGAAGGGTCTAGGCCCAAAACGTCAGCTTTTGTGCTCCTGAGATGCTGCTTGGCCTGCTGTGTTCATCCAGCCTCACATTTCATTATCAAGTAGCTGACTCGGCAGCTTTCTGTTCTGGGCCCCGGCTGTTTATTTCTAGAATTCCAAGGTGGGGGCTATGGAGGGAGGAGAGTGCAAAGGACAATTGCTGAAACACAATGAAGAGGTGGGGAGCTCAGGGTGGGCACTCACTGGCCTGGGACTGATCAGTCACTTCCCAAATCCTACGTGACACGTTCTGGGGTCAAACCCTACAGCCAAGTGCTGGACCATGACTGTGTTGGTTTTGTGCAAATGGCCTTCACCATGCACAGCCCTGTCAAATCTCCCCTTCTATCAGGAGCAATCAATTCATTTCATTGAAACAAATGGAGTCTTATATCAGCCATACAGACCAATTCCTTAAGAGTCACAGATTCATAGAATTTTACAGGACAGTATCTGTACCTGCTCCTGAAAAGAGTTTAATTTGGATAAATGCGAGGTATCGCATTTTGGTTAAACAAACAAGGGCAGGACTTACACAATTAAAAGTAGGGCCCTATGTAGTGTTGTAGAACAGAAAGACCTAGGAGTTCAGGTAGATAATTCTTTGAAGTTTACATCACATGTTGACAGGGTGGTTAAGAAGGTGTTCAGCACACATGTCTTCATTGCTCAGACCTTTGAGTAAAGGAGTTGGGACGTCATGCTGAGGTCATACACAAAGTTGGTGAGGCCTCTTTGGGAGTGCTGTGTCCAATTCTAGTTTCTCTGTTATGGGAGAGATATTACTAACCTGGAGAGGGCTCGTAAAAGATGTTCCTAGGATGTTGCTGAGAATGGAGGGCTTGAGTTATAAAAGTAGACTGAAGAGCTTTTTTTTACTGGAGCATAGGAGGCCGAGGTGTGATCTTATTGAGGTTTATAAAATCAGGAGGAGCATAGATAAGGTGAATGACAAGGATCTTTTCCCCATGGTGGGGGATTTCAAGACTGGGGGGCATATTTTTAAGGAGAGAGGAGAAAGATTTAAGAAGGACATGAGAGGCAAGTTTTTTTTTCACACAGAGTGGTTTGCGTGTGGAATGAACTTCCAGAGGATGCAGGTACAGTTACAACCTTGAAAAGAGATAGCAAGAACTGCAGATGCTGGAGTCAGAGTCAGTACAGTGTGGAGCTGGAGGAACACAGCAGGTCAGGCAGCATCAGAGGAGCAGAAGACTGGAAACGTCGATTTTCCTGTTCCTCTGAAGTTCATGAATAGGAAATGTTTGGAGGGATGTGAGCCAAACGCAGGCAGTGGGACTGGTTTATTTTGGGAACATGGTCAGCATAGACTGGTTAGAGCGAACAGTCTGTTTCCATGCTGTAAATTGCACGCTATGACTCACTCCTAGCTCTCTTGCTGACAGCCTTGAAACTGTGACCCCACCTCCCAGTTACTAAGGTTAAGCTGTTCATGTCCCACCTGCTGTCTACAAACCTCTAGCATGGGCTACTACCTGTACCTGAAAGCAGTCTGCCCTATGTGCTTATTGTAGCCAAGCCACCCACTTTTCAGCAGTGTCAGTCCAGATCAGAAATAGGCAACAGTAGCTATACTATCAAATTGGCACCTCAGAAGTTCCCAACTCCACCCTGCCTTCTTGAAATGGTCTTCATCCTCTGCCCTTTGACTGCCCTGAAGTGACAACTAAGGGAGAGGCAGTATCTCAATGAAGCGATCGGACAGCCTTGCTGTTTCAGGCCTTTTATTCTGATGATTAGAAAGCTGTGTTCCTTTCATTCCATAGTGCTATAAATAAGCTTCAATTGGGTCCAAATGAACAATTAATTGATTCTTAATGTCACTATTTATGACTGCAGTTAGTTAATCGTCAATTGCTCTGTGATATTTACGTGGCGTCATGCAGCATAGAATCAGGCCCTTCGGCCCAATTCATCCATGCCAAGCCGATTTCCTAAACTGAACTCTAGTCCCATTTTCCAGCGTTTGGCACATATCATTCTAAACCCTTTCTATCCATATACCCATCCAGATGACTTTTAAATGTTATAATCGTACCAGCCTCTACCACTTCCTCTGGCAGCTCATTCCATTTATGCAATGCTCTCTGCATGAAAATGTTGCCCTCTCAGGCCCCTTTTATATCTTTCCCCTCTCACCTTAAACCTATGCCCTCTAGTTTTTGACTCCCATACCCTGGGGAAAAAGGCATTGGCTGTTTACTTTATCTATGCCTCTCATGATTTTATAAACATATATGCTTTAAGGGAAAGCTGAATGAATACATGAGGGAGAAAGGAATTCTCTCATTTACTTATGAAGAAGAGTTGTATTGGAATTGAAACATTAACTCTGTTTGTCTCTGTCTGCAAAGATGCTGAGGTTCTCCTACATTCTTTGAACGTATTAAAGGATGTACTTAATAGGACGAGATGAAGTTGGCTAGGCGCAGGCTGAATGGCCTTCTCCTGGACTTTAGATTCCATTTAATTCCTCGCACTCCCTGGGCTAGTAACCACTGAAGCAGGGTGAGCGGAAGAGAAGGGTAGACTGACCCCTTGCCACCTTGACCCTGGTCTGATGGCCATCTGAGAAGCCCAAACCTGGCACAGCCTTACCCTGTGCCTGCTGCTTTGGAATTATCACAACCTGCCTCCTGTTGGGCTGCAACCCACTTTTGCTGTTGAATCGAACTGCCCCCCAACCCCGCTCTGTGACACACCACACTGAATCCCAATCAGCACGAAGGCCCTACTCCTGAGATCATAGCTTTAACGGGAAGCTCAAAATGTTACCTCCTACGTTTGAGTATTGTATCTCAGAAGATAGTCATTTTTCTTCAAATATTTCATGGGACACAGCCAGTGTTGTTGCCCTTCCCTAATTGCCCTCTAACAGAGTGCCTTGCTCGGTCAAACCGTGGACAGTTAAGAGTCAACCCCATTGCTGTGGGCCTGGAGTCATTTGCAGAAGGGACCAGATGGTTCCCTACTCCTAAAGTGAACTAGATGGGGTTTTTTTTGTACAGACACCATCATTCAAGGATACGGGACCAGCGCAGAAAATTGGGATTAGCGGACCTGTAGTGGCAGATATACCAGCGCAGATTCAATGGGTCATAGGGACTTTTCTGTGCTGTATGAGCCTATGAATCGATTGAGACTTGCTTGACAGTACCTTGAAAGTGCCTTGAAAAAAAAAGACCTTGGGAGTGCTGGCTCACAGTTGCTTGAAAGTGCAGTCGCAAGTAGACAGCATAGTGAAGAAGGCATTTGGTACACTTGACTTCATTGGTCAATGCATTGAGCGTAGGAGTTGGAAGGTGACATTGGGGCTGTACAGGGCATTGGTTAGGCCACTTTTGGAGTACTGTGTTCGGTTTTGGCTTCCCTGCTAGGGGAAGGACATTGTGAAATTTGAAATGGTGCAGACAAGATTTACAAGGATGTTGCTGGGGTTGGAGGATTTGAGCTATAGGGAGAGGCTGAATAAGCTAGCGCTGTTTTCCCCGGAGCATTGGAGGCTGAGGGGGGTGACCTTATAGAAATTTATTAAATCATATGGGGCATGGATAGGATGAGTGGCCAAAGTCCAACACTAGAGGACATAAGTTTAAGGTGAGAGGGGAAAGATTCAAAAGGGACATGAAAGGCAACATTTTCACACAGAGTGTGGTGCATGGATAGAATGAGCTGCCAGAGGAGACAGTGGAGGCTGGTACAATTACAACATTTAAAAGGCATCTGGATAGGTATATGAATCAGAAGAGGTTAGAGGGATATGGGCCAAATGCTAGCCAATGGGACTCGATTAATTTAGGGTATCTGGTCAGAATGGATGAGTTGGACTGAAGGATTTGTTCCCATGCTGTACAACCCAAAGGCTCTACTACAGATTTTATTCATTGAGGTTAAATTTGATCAGTTACCAAGGTGGGATTTGAACCCTCATCCTTGGAGATTTTTTGGTGATGCTGGAATATAGTCCAGTGGTATTATCCCTGGACACAACCTCACCATTTATACAGCACCCTTCATGGATTCAGAGTGTTCTAGTGGGATTTATGCCAATAGGGACAATCATGAGGCATTGTCGAAGTTGTCATGCCAGAATGACAGCAGCTAAATTGCCATTAGACAGCTCCATCAAACACTAATGTGAACAAAATCGAATTATCCACTCCCACAAGGCTTTCAATAATCTCAATCCTCTTTCTATTCAACCGTGGCTTGAGGTTGAGATCACAGGCCTGTGTCATTCGCATTTTGAACGTTAATGGATCAATATAAACATGACCTTGTCTGCTAATTAACAGAAGTGCCAATACGTTTTTTTAAAGCAACACCTTCATTGTACTATTAATCGTGTGTGTGAGTGTGAGTGTGTGTGTGTGTGTGTGTGTGTGTGTGTGTGTGTGTGTGTGTGTGTGTGTGTGTGTGTGTGTGCGTGTGTGTGTGTAAAATAACAGTTAGAACAGAATATCCAGGAAATGTCATTGCATGATATATAACCATTAAGTAAATTATTCTGAGTAAATTTCAAAACCTTGGCTACAGGAATGAATCAATACACGCGTCACTCAGGACGTCATTCTCTCCTTGATGGGCCACTATGTAAGCTCACAAATTCAATATTCATTCCACTGCTCGGCATGTCAAGCCAGTGTGTCCACAAAGGGATCATTGCTTCATATTGTTGATATTGACAAATCCCCATGTTGGAAAAGTACTGTGGTCCTCAGCCCTGGGCCTTTCCTCATTTAGGGAAAATTACCTCCCAGTCAGAACAAAGCGTCCAGAGTTTCTATTACCAAACCGACCTTATCAATAATTGGTTGTAAGAAAGACAGACAGGGAAATGCAACCTCACATCCGTCCCTCTGGGTCAGCTCACAGTATCTGACAATCAAAAATACTTCACGTCACAGCAGATGGTCGAATTTGGATTCAATAAATATCTGGAATTAAGAATGCACTGATGACCATGAATCCATTGGCAATTGTCGGGAAAACCCACCTGGTTCACTAATGTCCTTTTGGGAAGGAAACTGCCATCCTTACCTGATCTGGCCTACATGTGACTCCAGATCCACAGCGATAAAGTTGACTCTTAACTACCCTCTGAGATGGGCAATTAATGCTGGCTGAGCCAGCAAATCCCATATCCCATGAATGAATCAAAAAAAAATTGCTAGGTTCTACATATTACTCTAAACACACAGTAATCTTGTTGTCTCTTCAGGGAGGGCAATAAAATGCTGGCAACAGTTAGCAATGCCTTTGCCCCATGAATTACTTTTTAAAAAGAGTTCCAAACTAGTTGCATTTAGTATCCATTGGAGGTTGGATAATCATCTCAATCTTTACCCATCACCAGCCTTTCCTTACAGCTCAAATCTTCCAACCCTGGTAACATCCTTATAAATCTTTTCTGAACCTTCTCTAGTTACACAATACCTTTTCTATAGCAGGGAGACCAGAATTGCATGCAGTATTCCAGAAGTGGCTGAACCAATGTCCTGTACAGCCGCAATATGATCTCCCAACTCTTATACTCAATGAACCACCAATAAAGGCAAGTATACTAAGTACTTTCTTCACTATCCTACATACCTGCGACTCCACTTTCAAAGAACTATGAACCAGCACTTCAAGGTCTGTTTTCACAGCTACCCTCCCTGGACTGTCAGATGCTGAGGGGTGAACTTGTCGAGATTTATAAAATCATGAGGGGCATGGATAGAGTAAATACACATGCATTTTTCACTGGAGTGGGGTATTCAAAATTAGAGGCCATAGGTTTAAGGTGAGAGGAGAAAGGTATAAAAGGGACCTGGAAGACAACTTATTCTTGCAGAGGATGTTATGTGTATGAAATGAGCTTCCAGAGAGAGTGGTGGAGTCTGGTACAATTACAATATTTAAAAGGCAACTGGATGGGTATATGGGTGGGAAGGGTTTAGAGGGATATGGGCTAAATGCTGGCAAATGCGACGAGATTTATACAGGATATCATGGACAAGTTGGACCAAATGGTCTGTTTCCGTGCTTATATCTCTATAACGCTATGATTCTATTTCCTATGTGATATTTATTCAGTTCCTTGTAACTGGCTTGACATTAATTGCTTTACTGTTATTGCATTGTTATTCACTAATCAACGCAGGTCTCTGTTAGATAAAGTCACAGTAAATAGATAAATTGCCCCATCAGAAAATGAAGGGCCACCAAATGTCCAGTTGGACCACAGTTAGAATGTTGTCCTGCATTAGATAAGATAGATAAGTCCCCTGGGCCAGATTGTATTTATCCTAGGATCCTCTGGGAAGCCAGGGAGGAGATTGTCAAGCCTTTGACATTGATCTTTAACTCGTCATTGTCTGCAGGAATAGTGCCAGATGACTGGAGGATAGCAAATGTGGTTCCCCTGTTCAAGAAGGGGAGTAGAGATAACCCTGGTAATTATAGACCAGTGAGCCTTACTTCATTTGTTGGTAAAGTGTTGGAAAAGGTTATAAGAGATAGGATTTATAATCATCTAGAAAAGAATAAATTGATTAGGGATAGTCAACACGGTTTTATGAAGGGTAGGTCATGCCTCACAAACCTTATTGAGTTCTTTGAGAAGGTGAACAAACAGATAGATAGATGAGAGTAAACCGGTTGATGTGGTGTATATGGATTTTAGCAAGGCATTCATTAAGGTTCCCCACAATAGGTTATTGTACAAAATGCAGAGGAATGGAATTGTGGGAGACATAGCAGTTTGGATCGGAAATTGGCTTGCTGAAAGAAGACAGAGGGTGGTAGTTGATGGGAAATGATCATCCTGGAGACCAGTTACTAGTGGTGTACCGCAAGGGTCGGTGTTGGGTCCACTGCTGTTTGTCATTTTTATAAATGACCTGGATGAGAGCGTAGAAGGATGGGTTAGTAAATTTGCAGATGACACTAAGGTCGGTGGAGTTGTGGATAGTGACGAAAGATGCTGTAGGTTGCACAGAGACATAGATAAACTGCAGAGCTGGGCTGAGAGGTGGCAAATGGAGTTTAATGCAGACAAGTGTGAGGTGATGCACTTTGATAGGAATAACCAGAATGCAAAGTACAAGGCTAATGGTAAGATTCTTAGTAGTGTAGATGAGCAGAGATATCTCGGTGTCCACGTGCACAGATCCTTGAAAGTTGCCACCCAGGTTGACAGGGCTGTTAAGAAGGCATACAGTGTTTTAGCTTTTATTAATAGAGGGATCGAGTTCCAGAACCAAGAGGTTATTCTGCAGCTGTACAAAACTCTGGTGCGGCTGCACTTGGAGTATTGTGTACAGTTCTGGTCACGGCATTATAAGAAGGATGTGGAAGCTTTGGAAAGGGTGCAGAGGAGATTTACTAGGATGTTGCCTGGTATGGAGGGAAGGTCTTACGAGGAAAGGCTGAGGGACTTGAGGCTGTTTTCGTTAGAGAGAAGAAGATTGAGAGGTGACTTAATAGAAACATATAAAATAATCAGAGGGTTAGATAGGGTGGATAAGGAGAGCCTTTTTCCCAGGATGGTGACGGCGAGCATGAGGAGGCATAGCTTTAAATTGAGGGGTGAAAGATATAGGACAGATGTCAGAGGTAGTTTCTTTACTCAGAGAGTAGTAGGGGAATGGAACACTTTGCCTACAATGGTAGTAGGTTCGCCATCTTTAAGTACATTTAAGTCATCATTGGACAAGCATTTGGACGTACATGGAATAGTGTAGGTTAGATGGTCTTCAGATCAGTATGACAGGTCAGCACAACATTGAGGGCTGAAGGGCCAATACTGTGCTGTAATGTTCTTTGTTCTATTTATGGAAAATGCATTCAGTCTCGTATTGTTCCCTGCAACAACATAGTCGCAGCAACTGATTGTTAAAGACGACTCCTCTGACACTCCCACTTTTCCCCCCCAGAGATTGCGTCATAGCATCCCAGAAATTGCCTAGAGCCTTCAAGAATTGGATAGTACTGGGGTGGGGAGGGAGGAGTGGTGGTGCGGTGGTGGGGAGGTCGGTGTTGGGGGGCGTGGGTCGTGGTTTCTGGTCATCATTCTTTGAGAAATTCCCTTCATTGGATATAAAGATATCATCAAGTCTAAAGGGCTACACAGGTTATAGAAGTAGAACATTAGAAATAGAAATAGAACATTACAGCACAGTACAGGCCCTTCGGCCCTCAATATTGTGCCGACCTGTCATACCGATCTCAAGACCATCTAACCTACACTATTCCATGTACGTCCATATGCTTAGCCAATGATGACTTAAATGTACTTAAAGTTGGCAAATCTACTACCGTTGCAGGCAAAGCGTTCCATTCCCTTACTACTCTCTCAGTAAAGAAACTACCTCTGACATCTGTCCTATATCTTTCACCCCTCAACTTAAAGCTATGCCCCCTCGTGCTCACCGTCACCATCCTGGGAAAAATGATCTCCCTATCCACCCTATCTAACCCTCTGATTATTTTATATGTTTCAATTAAGTCACCTCTCAACCTTCTTCTCTCAAATGAAAACAGCCTCAAGTCCCTCAGCCTTTCCTCGCAAGACCTTCCATCCATACCAGGCAACATCCTAGTAAATCTCCTCTGCACCCTTTCCAAAGCTTCCACATCCTTCTTTTAATGCGGTGACCAGAACTGTACGCAATACTCCAAGTGCGGCCACACCAGAGTTTTGTACAGCTTCACCATAACCTCATGGTTCTGGAACTCGATCCCTCTATTAATAAAAGCTAAAACACTGTATGCCTTCTTAACAGCGCTGTCAACCTGGGTGGCAACTTTCAAGGATCTGTGTACATGGACACCGAGATATCTCTGCTCATCTACACTACTAAGAATCTTACCATTAGCCTTGTACTTTGCATTCTGGTTACTCCTACCAAAGTGCATCACCTCACACTTGTCTGCATTAAACTCCATTTGCCACCTCTCAGCCCAGCTCTGCAGCTTATCTATGTCTCTGTGCAACCTACAGCATCCTTCGTCACTATCCACAACTCCACCGACCTTAGTGTCATCTGCAAATTTACTAACCCATCCTTCTACACCCTCATCCAGGTCATTTATAAAAATGACAAACAGCAATGGACCCAACACCAACCCTTGCGGTACACCACTAGTAACTGGTCTCCAGGATGATCATTTTCCGTCAACTACCCCCCTCTGTCTTCTTTCAGCAAGCCAATTTCCGATCCAAACTGCTATGTCTCCCACAATTCCATTCCTCCGCATTAGCCTATTGTGGGGAACCTTATCAAATGCCTTGCTGAAATCCATATACACCACATCAACCGGTTTATTCTCATCTACCTGTTTGGTCACCTTCTCAAAGAAATCTTCGATTTCCACTTAGGGTTTGAACAGGATGCCTCTAGTATGAAATATGTGGCTAACCCAACGGTTGGGCCAAGGCGGGCAAGCCATCGGCCAAATCCTCTGGGAGCTTACTCGGTCACGGCTGGCAGCCCTAATAAGAGTGGCATAACTTTGCAAATAAAGTGTGAAGCTGTATGAACACAGCAGGCCAAGCAGCATCTCCGGAGCACAAAAGCTGACGTTTCGGGCCTAGACCCTTCATCCAGCATCTGCAGTTCCCATTATCTCTGACATAACTTTGCCCATGTTTGACTGGCAGCCAATATCAAAGGTACATTTAGAACTGGGCGTTAGCATGGCCCAACAAGGATGAAGCCAGCAACAACGTCCATCTTCAAAGCGCCATATGTGCACTGAAAGATTGTTCCCAAGAGGTTTCACCAGAGTCACATTTCGAGGTATTGGGGGCATGTGACACCTGAGTGGTTAGCTCTTCTGCCTCACAGCGCCAGGGACACAGGTTCAATTCCAATTTTTACATTCTCCCCGTGTCTGTGTGGGTTTCCTCCAGCTGCTCCGGTTTCCAAAGATGTGTAGGTTACGTGGATTGGCCATGATAAATTGCCCATAGTGCCCAGAGGTGTTCAGATTAGGTGGGTTAGACATGGGGAAATTCGGGGAATGGGCCTGGGTGGCTTGCTATTTGGTGGGGCAGTGTGGACTTGTTGGGGCTAAGGGCATGTTTCTACGCTGTCGGGATTCTATGCTGTGTCTGTGATCAGAGGTGAGTTTTAAGGAACATCTTACAGGCGAGATGAGGAGCTCAGGATTAGAAGTCATGGCCAGCACTGGTCATTTAAAGCTTAATCAGAGCTGAATTGGGCACTTGCAGATGTAAGCTCTAGTCAGAGACTTAATTATGTAATCTAGGCTGGTACTGCAGCACAGTGATGAGGGAGTGCAGCACCCTCTTAAGGATGAAACCATAAGCCCTCGCATTTGGATGCAAATGATACCCAAGCCTCCAGCCCTACTGCCTGATCAATATTTCTTCCTACCAACAACACTGGCTGCCCAGTGATCGCAATGGTCCTTATGGAATCTTGCTGTGCGTAACATTGCTCACACTTCACAACAAGTCAAAAAATGTTCTTCTTCTTTGAGTCATTCATGCAATGTGGGCGTCCTTGATTGGCCCATAATTTGTTGGCCATCCCTAGTTATCACTTGAAAAGGTGGTGGTGAGCTAACTTCCTGGAACTGCTGCAGTCTGCATCCTGTAGGTTGACACACAATGCCACTTGAGATGGAATTCCAGAGTTTTGCCCCTGCAACACTGAAGGAATGGTGATACATTTCCAACTCAGGTTGATGAGTGTCTTGGAGGGTTACTTACGATTGGTGGTGTTCCCACGTTTTCTGCTGCACATGACCTTCTAAATGGATACGGCCATAAGTTTGGAAGGTACTGTCTGAGTAGACTTGGTGAATTTTTGCTGATGAATACATTAGCCTGAAGTGATTCAAGATATTTTGTGGTTGACCATTGATGTAAGGCAAAGTAAAAATGCAATTTTTTAAATTATAATTGTTATTACTTGCACCCGTCTCAACTCAGTGTTACCTGTCTCTTCACATCCTGCCATGTCCCAGCTGTCCAGTATGCCAACATTGGTGTTGTTTTACCAATTTTTGTGCTGCTAATATCTCATCTCCTCTGAAGGTCCTGCCTCTGCCTATACACTGCATCTGGTTTTTCTGCCTCATTTGTCAATCTTGGCACAGGGTTGTGATTTAAAATGGAGCTAACATTCTCTCCGCAGTGACAGGCTTGACACCACCCAGTCAGGTCAACAACAACTCACAATTTGGAAGGTTGGGTCCTCTGTGTAAAGTTTCTGTTTGGAAGAATTTGTTCTGTTACTTATTTGTCCAGTGATACGCTCAGTGAACTAATATACAAACTCGCGTACAAAGGCTTCAAATCTGACTCATTGGATCTGGAGCTCATACAACCAGCTCACTTTCTTCATGAGCAAACATGTTTACAGCGACATGACTCCTATTCTACTGAGCAAAAATGCTGAACTCCCTCACCCTGTGATATTTAAGCTGTTGTTACAAACACACACTGTCCTATGCACAGGCAGGGAATATGTGCTGCAAACTCACTGCTATCTTTAGGCTGGGGATTACACTCGATGGAAATTTCCTTCACCTTGTGCACTTAACATGTTCCCCTTTCAAGGCTGTGGACAATTCCTGGATACACAGCCATTGCTGAAATTAGTGTAAATGTGCCGCCGGTAACACACAAGCAGACATTGTGACACCGTGGAGTTCGGGGACAGTGGGATTTTGTGAGGAGCTGGAAATGTAGGCATGGCACAGATACACACAGGAGCTTGGTCCAAACTAAGCCTGCATCTCATCACTCACCCTCAATCCTCAACTCTCTACCCACACTGAATCAATCTCTCCCACACACTCAACCCTCAACTCTCTCCCAATCAATCCCTCACTCGCCACCAATACTTAACTCTCCCCAATCAATCCCTCACTCACCCTAAACTCTCAACACGACCTCAATAAATCCCACACTCACCATCAACTCTCAACTCTCCTCCAGTCAATCCCTCACTCACCATCCATCCTCAACTCTCGCCCAATCAATCACTCACTCACCCTCCACCCTCAACTCTCCCCCAAACAATCCCACACTCACCATCGACTCTCAACCCTCCTCCAATCAACTCCTCATTCACCCGGAACCCTCAACGCTCTCCCCATCAATCCCTCACTCACTCTCAACCCTCAACCCTCACCAAAACAATCCCTCAGTCACCATCAATGAACAAAAAACAAAGAAAATTACAGCACAGGAATAGGCCCTTCGGCCCTCCAACCCTGCGCCGATCGAGATCCTCTGTCTAAACCTGTCATCTATTTTCTAAGGGTCTGTGTCCCTTTGCTCCCAGTTTTGTCCCAGATACATCTTAAAAGACACTATCGTATTTGCGTCTACCACCTCCGCTGGCAACGCGTTCCAGGCACCCACTACCCTCTGCGTAAAGAACTTTCCACGCATATCTCCCATAAACTTTCCTCCTTTCACTTTGAACTCATGATCCCTAGTAATTGAGTCCTCCACTCTCAACTCTCCCCCAATCAATTCCTCACTCACCATCAACTCTCAACTCTCGCCCAATCAATCCCTTTCACCCTCAACCCTCAACTCTCTCCCCATCAATCCCTCACTCACTCTCAACCCTCAACTCTCCCCCAATCAATCCTTCCCTCACCATCAGCTCTCAACTCTCCCCAATCAATCCCTCACTCACTCTCAACTCTCCTCCAATCAATCCCTCACTCACCATTAACCTCAACTCTCTTCCAATCAATCCTTCACTCACCATCCATCCTCAACACTCCCCCAATCAATCCCTCACTCACTGTCAACCCTCAACTCTCCACCAGTCAATTTGGGCGGCACAATGGCTCAGTGGTTAGCACTGCAGCCTCACAGCTCCAGGGACCTGAGTTCGATTCCAGTCTGTGCAGAGTTTGCACATTCTCCCCATGTCTGCGTTGGTTTCCTCCCACAGTCCGAACATGTGCAGGCTATGTGGATCGGCTATGCTAAATTGCCCGTAGCGTTCAGGGGTATGTGGGTTATAGGGGGATGGGTTTGGGTGGGATGCTTCAAGGGTTGTTGTGGACTTGTTGGGCTGAAGGGCCTGTTTCCACACTGTAGGGAATCTAATCTAATCTAATCCCTCACTCACCATTAACCTCATATCTCTCCCAATCAATCCCTCACTCACCCTCAAACACCCAAATCTTGACACCCCCGAACATTCCCCTCAAGATCTAAAGGCATGTGCATGCCTATGTACCCTCAATTCCTCATAGCCTGTCAGCCCCCCCCAGGCAGTGGGCACCTTGCACCATGGTTCACCTCTTCAGTGTGGATGGAGTGTGGTAGGGGAGCTTGGACCACCGGCATCCAAGACACAATCACCACTCCCTCCTCCTCATTCTCCGCTTCCCTTGCTCGGCTTACACTGTTTGCTGATCTCTGCCCGCTGCCAATGTGGGCCCTGCATAGTCTGGAATGACAGGATTGGAATTTGCTCTGACCTGATGATGTGAGCAGGTGCTGTATTAGGTTCTCTAACCATAATTCCTGGAAAATACTGAGCTTCCCGGTGCCAGGGGTTGTTTCTGTTCAGACTAAGAGCTCGCCAGACTCCAAAGAACTCAAGCCACCACACTATCCAATCACTGCTCTGCAACTTTACTCAAATAGCCACTGACTAGAGCCTCTCACATCCTCAGAACTTTTCAGATGCATTTTTATAACCCTGGAATGTTGCAGCCAGGGGAACTCTTTTAGGACAGTGATCAATTTTCATGACATTCAAAACATGCTGAGGGCAATCCCACAAAGGAATTACCAGCTTGTAGCTCCTCTTATCTGTGTGGTTGAGTCGTGAGCCATAAGGCATCTTCCAGCCCTTCTCTGGCTGTGGTGACTTTAATGTCAAACAGGATGGCACAGCAGGCCGTTTCGCCCTCTCTCTCTCTCTATTGGTCACTAATACTGTCCCATCCTGGGTGCTCATGATATGTTGAAATCTCAAAAGGAGAATGAGCCCTGACAGCCCAATGTGGTTTGTGGGTGTGTGTGATTGGCCAAGGCTGGCATGGAGTAAAGCTGCGAATGAATATCAACTCCAGCAGAATGCCACCTCAACCCTGGGCCCATGCAGTGTGGAACCACTAAAGGATGCACTTTCCCATTTTCCCCCTACACCCCGCCTGGGGTGGCTAGCCAGCGCAGGCTGGATATACAGGGTGGGTCTATGTTGGTGCTGTGCCCTGTGACTGCCCTTTTGAAGGTGCTGGCTGCCAGGGGATGTTTGGCAGCGGGGGTGAGGGGGCATGGGGGCATGCTCAGCAGCTCAGGGGAGCATAAGAGCAAGGCCAGACTTTCCCAAATCCTTGCTCTTGACTTTCGGGTAGGTCTAAATAAGACCACAAGGCCCAGAAGGCCATGGGTGGAGATGGGGAAGTTAAAGGGTGGGAAGGTGGTTGTGGAGATTCACCCTCCAAAAGCAGCTTGTCCAGTTGCCCTCATTTTTCTTTTATTGGGATCTATCTGTGCACCATTCAGCTATCACGTTTCCTCACCCCTTGCACCCCACCTCATGGCCAGGGTGATGAGGCTCCTAAACATTGTGGGAAAAAGCACCAAGACAATGCAGTTCTTCTCCCTGAAGCCTCCTCCCGACTTTCAAATCGGAGTTCTTCCATTCCATACACTGAGCAGCATGGGCCATTCAGGCTATCTTTATGGTCGGTGAAACAGCACACAAAATCGTCTCAGCTACTGCCCACCTCTTAAAAAACAGCAACTTCACCAGGGACAGCTTAAGTTAGACAGAATGATGTTTCCCTATTCCTGTCCACTCTGTGTGTCTGTATGAGTGTGTGTGTGTGTCTGTGTGAGTGTGCGTGTCTGTGAGAGTGTCTGTGTGTGTGTGTGTTTGAGTGAGTGTGTGTCTGATTTTGAGTGTATGCATGTGTGCGTGTGTGAGTGTGTGTGTGTGCATGTGTCTGTGTGTGTGTGTGTGTGTGTGTGTGTGTGTGTGTGTGTGTGTGTGTGTGCACCTCTGTGTGTGTGTGCGCATTTGTGAGTTTGAGAGTGTGTGTATATGTGTTGCAGAGGCTAGAATGATGTCAGCCAGGTGTACCTCATGGAATATGAGTTCCCTGATTGGGGCTATTAATCTGATGCATTCAGGGAGCCCTGGATGACAGCTATAAACAGGAGCTTGGAAAACTCTCTATGCAGTGTCCTCCTTCTTTCTATCAGGGATCTGGGGTGTAGGGTTTTGCATGCAGCAGTCCCCTGTAATTGTAGATTGCAGTGGTTCATGGAATCCCAGCCCAATTGTCTGTTTTGCAGCACTATGGGTGCTTACACTCCCTTTTAGTTACATTAAAGACCTCTTTTAGTGATTTTGGCTGCACTTCAGCCCCACGGCCCTGATCTCTGGGCACACAGTGCGTGGGGGTGAGTCGGGCAGTCTCCTCATGGGTCTGCTCCTGGGCCTGGCCAAGCTGGTCATTAATAGATCCAGGCAGTGGACTGTGGAGGGGGCCGTTATGGCCGACTGCCTGCCCATCTTCCGTGGTTACGTCCATGCCTGGATGTCCCTGGAAAAGGACCACATGGAGTGCACCAGCGCTCTCAATGCCTTTCAGGAGGGGTGGACGCTACAGGGAGTGGAATGCTTTGTCTACCCCTCAAACTCTGTTTTGATTTGATCCCTACTTGCCCCTCACTTTCTCATTCACATAGGCATTGCCCCTAGAGGGGGTCTGCTTGCCTCTGATCACATGGGTGTTTTTCCAGGTATTAGACCATCAGTAAACTTATAAAAAATATATAAACAGGAGTGTCAAAGGTTCTGTTCATGTACTATGCATGTGTTAATAAAGGGTGACTTGGTGATGGGGTATTGGCCTCTGTGGACTTATTTAATGATGACGAGAGAAACCAAATACACCCCTGAAGTGTTTGTGTGTGAGTCTGTGTCTGTGTGAGCGTGTGGATGCGTGCAAGTACGTGCGTGCATGTGTGTGTGTGTGTGTGTGTGTGTGTGTGTGTGTGTGTGTGTGGTTGATTCGTTCAATCTTGGGCAAATGTCCTTTGGGCAAAAGAACAGCAACAAGCAATTCCCATGACAACTTGTGGACCCTCAGCTTTTTTGGATTTTAGGAATCTGACTTTCCCTGAAGCACCAAATACTAAAATCTCTCTAGAGTTGTTGAGTATTTCTTAGTTAAGAAATATTATGAACAAAAGTTTCCTCTAATGCGGAGACACTATCGGATTTATTTGGCGGTGGTGGAGAGGGGCGATGTGGGGAATGTAGTGATTCAAACCAGGACCAGGAGGATCACATTGATTATGAGTTCCCTGATTGGGACTGTTAACCTGGTCCAATCAGGGAGCCCTGGCTGGCAGATGTAAATGGGAGTCTCAAGGGTTCTGCTCACTTTAGGAGCCAGCTCTGACTAGCTGGATCAGCGTTATGTAGTATGTACATTCCAACAAAAGATGATTTGAACAGGGGATATTGACCTCTGTAGAGTTATTTCAACCTAGAAACCAGAGCATGTACCTGGCTCACCACTTGCTACAAAGGGCTTCCATGTTGGGCACTGGCATTTGGCATATGTCAATTCCTCACATCCAACACTGGAAGCTCTCTAGTATTCATTCAGACAGCTCATTAAGCAGGCTCTCGCACTGCAGAACACCCCAGCAACTAGCTTTGACAGGCTGCTGCACACTGAGACAGGCTCCCTGCTCATGGACTGGACCAGTCTGTGTCGCACTTTGTCGTTCAGAGCTCACTCCTTTCACACCTACCTCAGCGCTCAACCATTCTTGGCTTGCCTTGCTGTGACAATTAGCTCTGTCAGATTTATTCTTTACCCTACCTATATTCAATTTCCATGCCAGGAACATGTTAAGCTATCGACCTTGGTCATACTTGTGAATGTGCATTTGTGATTTTTGTGTTTTGTGAAGGGTTATAGTTTAAGTTGAACAGTGCTAATTAGAGATTCTTCCTGTTCAGTAGTTTTTATTAAATATCAGCATGTTTACAGTAACTAGTTATTCCCTGTTAATGACAAAACCTGGTGTGACTAACTTTCATGCTGAGTATTTTTCAGGCAGGCAGATTGTTCACCTCCTTTTTTGATTTGGTTTGATTTATTATTGTCACATGTACTCAGATGCAGTGAAAAGTATTGTTTTGTGAGCTAGGGGAGGCGATGGCCTAGTGGTATTACTACTGGACTATTATTGCAGATAATGTTCTGGGTACCTGGGTTTAAATCCTGCTACGGTAGATGGTGGAATTTAAATTCAATAAAGTATCTGGAATTAGGAGTCTGATGATGACCATGAAACCATTGCTGATTGTTAGAAAAATCCATCCGGTTCACTAATGGCTTTTAGGGTCTGGAAATTTCCATCCTTACCTGGTCTGGCCTACATGTGACTCCAGACCCACCGCAATGTGGTTAACTCTTAATTTCCTCTGGGAGAATAGGGATGGGCAATAAATGATACCTAGCCAGTGACACCCTCATCCCTTGAATGAATAGAGAGAAAAAAAAAATAAATCATACCATACAGAAGTAGGCCATGGTAATAGAATAGCATGCAGAATATACTGTTACAGCTGCAGAGAAAGATTAACTCTATTATATGAGAGGTTCATTCACAGTTTGATAACAGCAAAGAAGAAGCGGTTCTTGATTCTGTTGGTACATGTTTTCAAACTTTTGTATCTTCTGCCCAATGGAAGAAGGTGGAAGAGAACATAACCAGGGTAGGAAGGATCGTTGATTATGTTGGCTACTTTCCTGAGACAGTGGAAAGTGTAGCCAGAGTCAATGGATGGGAGGCTGTTTTTTTCAGTTGGACAACTCGCTGTAATTTATAGCATCATAAAGTCATACTTCAGTCCAATTGGGCCATGTCAACCAAGTTTCCCGTAACTAAACTAGTCCCACTTCCTGTGTACAGCCTATATCCCTCTAAACCTTTCCTATTCACATACCTGTCCAAATATATATTAAACATTGTAACTGTGCCTGCATCTATTCACTTCCTCCGGCAATTCATTCCACAGACAACCCACCCTCTGTGTGAAAAGTTGCCCCTTGGATCCATTTTAAATCTTTCCTCTCTCATCTTAAAAACAAGCCCTCTAGTCTTGACCTCTCCAACTCTATGGGAAAAGACCTTTGTTAATCACCCAATCTATGCACCTCGCAATTTTATAAACCTCTAAAAGGTCACTCCACAACTTCCCACAGTGAAAGAAGTCCCAGTCTATCCAACCTCACCTTATAACTCAAACCCTTCAGTCTCGGCAACATCCTGAGAATCTTTTCTGAAACCTCACCCACTTTCTAATATCTTTCCTATAGCAGGATGACCAGAACTTATCACAGAGCTCCAAAAATGGCTTAAACAGCATTCTGTACAACCTCAACAAATGTTCCAATTCTTTATACTCAACAGGTCTGAGCAGTGAAGGCAGGTGTGGTAAATGCCTTCTTAACCTGCTGCCTACCTGTGACACAACCTTTAAAGAAATATATACCTTTCTTATGGTATTGGGCAGAACACTTGCCACACCAAGCTGTGATGCATCTGGTTAGGATGCTTTTATGGTGCATCTGTAAAAATTGATGTGTCATTGTGGATGTGTTGGATTTCCCTAGCTTTCTGAGGAATAAGAGGTGTTGGTGTGCTTTCTTGACTGTAGCATCAATTTGGATGGACCAGGACAGATTGTTGGTGATCATCACTCCCAGGAACCAGACACTTTTGACCATCCCACCTCAACACCATTGATACAGACAGGAGGTGTGCCCACCACTCTGCTTACTGAAGCTGATAACCAACTCTTTCATTTTGCTGATAATTGAGGGAGAGATTGTTGCCTTTACACTATGCCACTAAGCTGTCAAATGCTCCCCCGTAGTCAGGTCCCAAACAACCTGGCCCACTATGTCAGCAAATTTGTAAATGGATTTAGAGCTATATTTGGCCACACAGTCATGAGTGTGTAAGGATTATAGTAAGTGGCTGGGTACCCAGCCTTATGGAGGCCCAGTGCTAGTTTTGGTGTCTGATTGGGTCTCTGTACATTTTGGGACGGCTTGTGAGACAGTGGAGCTGAATTATTGGCACGTTCCTCCCAGTGAAATAATAACATAGCCACCCTGGTTCCATCATGGGAATGCCTTACCTGGCAAAAATCTGCCAGACTCTCCATTGAAAGCTCCAAATGACCTCCAGCACCCAGCTGAGAACAGTGCGAGCTCTATTTCTTCAATCCCTGTGTGTATGAAGAGGTGCCCACTGTCTACTGTTGAGTGCATTGGTTCAAAATTCTTGATTGTCCCATCACCTTCCTGCACTCCTGCTAAACTCACCCCCCACTCCTCCAACACTAGAGATTTCATTCAGTTCCTTGTCTGTAATTGTAAAAACCAATCCTGGAAATATTCCCTTTCTGACCTCACTGTGTGAATAGCAGGTTCAAGGTGCACTATATTAGTGCAAACTGGTAAACATTTGTAAACAATTTACATTATATACTGTTACATAATTGAGCTGGATTTCAGCAGAACTTGCCTCTGTCATGTCCCAATCATTGACGATGCAGTCCATTTATTAGCACATAGCCATTAGTCTCATACTCCAACTCTCCCTCTGTCTTTCACTGAATCCCATAAACTGTTTCCATTAGCCTGTATCCCCCTGCCCAAAGCTAGTGACACCATCCATTGAATCATGCAGGTCGGTGCCATGGTAGGGAGTGGAAGTGGGTAGGGCGGCAGTAATGAGGAAGGAAATGGGTCAGTCACTGAAGGGGATTGAAGCCATAGAGGCTGATGTAGGGGGTGTGACTGAGGAGGAAGGGAATCACAAAGGCAGAGGCAAGGGCTATGTTGTGGGGCAGGGCAAACTGGGAAAGGCAGTAACATGGGAATGTGGAGGCTATAAGCATCCACATTCACAGACACACACTCACACAAACATACACACCCATTCTCTCTCACACACACACACACACACACACACACACACACACACACACACACACAATTCACACAAACATACACTCAAATGCGCATTCACTCAGACACGGGCTCCCACACACCCATATGGACACAGCGCACTTTTGCACACAGACACATAATTATATTCATATGCACATAAACACACACACATTCACTCAGTCACATACCCTCCCACATTCATACACAAACACACATACACACGCATAGATGCATCCACTCACACAGACACACGTGCACATGCATGCTCACAGACATGCTCACATACATTCATTTTCTCGTACACACATATTCACTCTCTCCCACACACATGAGCACAGACACAGACAAGCACACACGCGCACACATCCACGCACACACACACACACACACACACACACACACACGTGCGTGCACACACATAGGTACACACGCACACACAAGCATATGTGCACACTCCACTCACATTCACTCACACTCACGCAGACTCACACTAAAACGAATGAGGAATGTGTTTTGCTCTGGCATCTACCACCATGCAATGAGGCACTTTTAAACTGAGCTCATCTTGTAATGTGTAAAAACAGGTTGACAAGCTGGGGACAGCAAGATCCCAGAAGCAGCAATGAGATTACGACTGATTAATCTCCTCGTTCAAAAGCGAGTGTGCTAACAATAGGTCACCACCAGCAAAACTGGCATTAAAGATGCCTTGGTACCACTGCCAACTCCCCATTGCACTTTCAAACCAGCCTCACAACATTCTCTGGAATTCATTTACAATCAAGCAAAACACTTCTGTTGTTCTCAGAGCAATATCATTGAGCAGTAGAGAACAAATTTTAGACTTGTACTGAATCTTGTTTCGACCTGTCCACTTAAAATTTAGATGCACGACAGAAGATGCAAATAACATAAGTCTTCCATGGATAATCGCAGGACTCTCTGGTTCCAGCTATCAAGAGAGATTGAACAGGGTGGGGAGACTTCAGAAATAAAATGACTGAGCACAGTTTTTGAGAGTTTGCTTGAGTAGAAATAAATGTGGCTCTATGTTTGGAAGCGATGAATATCAGATAACCACAAATAAATTAAAGGGGAATTCAGGCAACACCTCTTGAGCTAGAAAGAAGGAGAGTGTGAGGCCAGAGACAGTAGGATCTGCTGATGCTAAGAATCTGAGATAACAAGTTGTGGAGCTGGATGAACACAGCAGGCCAAGCAGCATCATAGGAGCAGGAAAGCTGATGTTTCGGTTTTGTTTGGAGTAAATATTATTGACATATTTAAGGGGAGGACAGATAAACAGATGAGGGATGGAAGGAGATGTTGAAGGGATGATAGGAAAGAGAAAGCTTGGAGGCCATTGTGAAGCAGTAACACCAGCACATTCCTTTAATTCCCCACCTTGCTCTGACACTGTCATCACTGTCCTCAGCCCACCTCACAGCTACAGTGAGCAGCAACACTAGTTGGAGGTATGGGGCACTGTATGGCCTTCCGGAGCTAACACTGAGTTCAGCAATTTCAGCTTAATATCTGACCCTTGTTTTGTTTCCATTTCTTTGCAATCTTCAGCTTTTTCTCTCTCTTGATTTTACTATCAGTTATTAGCGCAGCAGCTCAAAGAACACCTTGTGTTTCTTTGCCTGCCCCATCTCTGATTTCCTTCAACCCTGGAAAAATTAACCCTTCCATCATTCAATCCCTCCTGTCCTCCACTTGATCACAGACCTCCTTTTTGACCTTGTTCTGTCCATCCATTGCTCAGAATCCCAAACCTTTCCCTGTCCTGGTGAAAGTACACAGACCTGAAATATTAACTCTGTCTCTCACCTCCCAGACATGCTGTTATAACTTGCTAAGTCTTTGTAGCATTTTCTGTTTGCAGCATCTATAGTAATCTGTTTACAGAACAGTATAGGCCTTATGGGCTGACTGGCCTGATTCTGTACTGAGTGCACAATGTAATACTCCTGTAATCTCCTCTCATTTCACAATCTTTGGCAGTGCATAGAGAAGGGACAATGTTACTATAACTGCGTGGCTTATCTGCTAATGTACAGTGAATCAACACAAAGACTCACTAAATTATCACTCACATTTATATAACGGGACAGATTGTCTCAGAAAAGATTACAACAACATATTGAAAGAGAAGGTTGAGATTGTATCCTGGACAGATATTATAACATATTGATCTCATTGTATTGAAAACGGATTAGGCGTCTGCTACAGTCAGGAAAGTCTTGAGCCAAATCTTATGTCAGGGTGAGAAAAATCATTTCTCGCCCCAATCTTTCTGAGTGACCTTCCCACAGAGGATCCTCCACTTCTGACGCATCCAGGAGGGAGCAGTGGGGAAAATCTGCACAGCCCATTTTTTACAGCACTAGCTACTCTATTAGAGCTATAGAACAAGAACAAAAGAGAAGTACAGCACAGGATCAGGCCCTTCGGCCCTCCAAGCCTGTGCCCATCATCATGCCCCTGACTAAACTAAAAAACAAACCTTCTGCCCTTATTTGATCCATATCCCTCTGATCCCTCCCTATTTGTGTGACCACCCGGATGCCTCTTAAATGTTGCCAATGTGCCTACTTCCACCAACTCCTCTGGCAGTGCATTCCAGGCTCCTCTGCATGAAAAACTTCCCTTAAACTTTCCCCTCTCTCACCTTGAACCTGTGGCCCCTTATAATTGAAACTTCAACACTGAGAAAAAGCTGCTGACCATCCACCCTATCTGTAATTTTGTAGACCTCTACAGGTCTCCTCTCAGCCGCCGTCTTTCCAGTCTTTTTAACCTTTCCTCATCATCAATGCCCTGGGGACCAGGCAACATCCTGGTGAACCTTCTCTGCACACTCTCCAAGCTTCCACATCTTTCCAGTAATGTGGTGACCAAAACTGCACACAGTATTCCAAATGCAGCCTAACAAGGGTTTTATTTTGCTACAACATGGTTGGTAAACTCTTGTACTCCATGCTCCAGCCAATAAAGACAAGTATGCCATATGTCTTCTTAATCACCTTGGCTACCTGTATTGCCACTTATAGGAAACTGTGGACCTGCACGCCCGGATCAGTCTGTATGTTAATATTCCTAAAGGTTCTGCCATTTACAGTATAATTCACACCTAAATTTGATCCTCCAAAGTGCATCACCACTCATTTGTCTGGATTAAACTCCATCTGCCATTTCTGTGCCCAAGTCGCCAATCTGTCTACATCTTGTCGCATCCTTTCACAATCATTGGCACTATCAGCAACTCTATCCACCTTTGTGTCATCAGCAAACTTAGAACATAGAAAAGTACACCACAGTACAGGCCCTTCAGCCCATGATGTTGTGCCGTGGAATATTCCTAATCCAAAAATAAAATAACCTAACCTACATTCCCCTCAATTCACTGCTGTCCATGTGCATGTCCAGCAGACACTTAAATGTCAATAATGACTCCGCTTCCACGACCACCACTGGTAAACTATTTCATGCGCTCACAACTCTCTGAGTGAAGAACCTCCCTCTGATGTCTCCTCTATACCTTCCTCGTAACACCTTAAAACTATGACCCCTCGTGGCAGTCCGTCCTGCCCTGGGGAAAAGTCTCTGGCTATCGAATATATCGTTGGATATTTTTTCACACTAGGGTTATTTTCTTTAAGTTTAGCAAAATACTCCATATAGTTACAAAAAGGAATGCTGCATTGTTCAAGACTGATCTGAGGGGTTTTAGCCTTGAATGTTTCAGTCACTAAAATATTAAAGAATCCTTTTGGACCTTTTAGATACTGAGTTTTACTAATTGAAATGATCCTTCTGTGTGCTGCAAAATGGGTAATAATTTTTAAGTTATTAAAAGCTTTGAACAGAATAATTTAGTGCATTTGCTCCCATCACTGTATTGCACCTGTGTGACAATTTAAATAACAGCATCTCTGAAGTAAGACTGCAACAAATTGATTTTCCATACATAAATACATGAATGAATAACAAATTTTTGAAATTACTGATTAATTTCATGAAGTTAGCCCATTTTAGAATAAAATGTTGTGCACAGAACTTGTACATGCCAAGAATTCAAATATTTCTGTTGTGGGTCACCAGGCCACCCACATTTTCCTCTGGATCATACATATACACTACAAATAACAGAGGACTCAAGGCTAAACTCTGTGGAACACCACTAGTTACTGGTCTCCATTCTGAAAACTATTCTTCCACTGTTTACCTCTGTCTTCTGGGTAAGTGTCACTTAAATATGTGAGAGAACAGTCTGTGTGTGTTCTTGAGTGAAGGGATAAATGTATAAGTAGTTAGAGTGGGAGAGATAAGTGGGGTAAGGGTTGCTTCCTGGGTAGTTACCAGCTGGGTGGGCATGGAAGGGTGGCAAGGTCAAGAGGTTAGATCATCAGAAGCAGTTGGGGATGGCAGGTTGGGGCTGGTGGTGCCAATGGGAATCAAGAGTCTTTCTGGGTTAACTATCCAGAGAAGTGACTCAGACCTTTCTGAAGTCCCTAGTTCAAACTCAAGAGTTGGAGACACTTCCAGAGGGCAGTAAATACAGGATAGTCTTCCTTTAGAATGTAAAATTCCCAGGCACTCCAAGGAGAAATCACGCTGGGATTTACGAGGAGTCAAAACAGGCATCTTTGGAGTTCAGTCACAAGTTGGCCAGAGAGACCAAGGTCATGTGACATTTCATCATTTGTTATCATGCTATAAATTGTGTATCAGTCAGATTTAGCCTCTTACACCAAGTCCCTGATCTTACCCATTATGCTGCACGTTTCCCTAAGTATTAACAACAGTGCATCAAGCACCAGAAGTCTCAGAATGAACAGTCATTCAATTTCAATTACCTGCAATGTTGAGATCTACTCCTATCAGGGCTGTGAGGCAACATTCATTCTCTCCCATTCATCACTAAACCTTACTGAATGCCCACAGCCAAGAAGTGTAAAACAGCAGAGCGAGTGGGTGAGGAAACGCAGCCCGATTGCCCCTTGACCTGGTGCAGAAATGAACCTCTCAAGTGTTAAACTCTGCTGGATGCTGTTAGTCTATATTGGCCGACCAGGCTTTGACATGTCAGCCAAGCTGTTTGTCTCTGGTGACAATTCAAACATTTACTGAAGATTTTAATGAAGTGTTCCTTCAAAACTTGCACGCACTTCCCTAACAGCTTCTCTGAAGCCTTGCCAGCATTCTGCAAACCGATTTTGCCTCATGCAGAGAAATTGTCACTGTCTGCCTCCTGACAGAAGCCCCTGTGGACATATTGGTGGATGGGTTCACAGGCTGGTGAGTGCCACTTGCTAGCTGTCCATGTGCCATCTCCTCATTTCATTTGTGACCTATAATTCATGGAATCATAGAGTTCCTACAGTGTGGAAGCAGGCCATTCAGCCCATCGTTCATAGCTCCTCGAAAGTAGAGTGGCAGGTAGAGTGGGTGATGAAGAAGATTTTAACCTTGCTGGCTTTCATCGGTCAGAGTTTTGAGTACAGGAGTTGGGGTGTCTTATCGTAGCAGTACAGGACGTTGGTGAAGCCACATTTGGAATACTGCATGCAGTTCTGGTTTCCTACTGTAGAAAGGATATTATTAAACTGGAATGAGTGCGGGCAAAGATTTACCGGGATGCTACCTGGGCTGGAAGATTTTGGTTATAAGGAGGTTAGATAGCCTGGGACTCTTTTCGCTGGAGTGTAGGAGGCTGAGGGGGTGACTTTATAGAGGCCTATCAAATCACGAGAGGTGTAGTTAATGTAGATAGCCGACAGCTTTTTTCCCCATGGTAGGGGAGTCTAAAACTAAAGGGCATGGGCGTAAGGTAAGAGGGAAGAGATACAAAAGGATGCAAAGGGGGAATGTTTTTCACAAAAATGGTGGTGAGTGTTTGGAACAGGTTGCCTGAGGTAATGGTGGGAGCAAATACAATTTTATCATTTAAGAAACATTTAGGCATGTACATGGATGGCATAAGTAAGGAGGGATATGGGCCAAATGCAGGCAAATGAGATTAGTTTAAAGTGTGAAAACTTGGGTAGCATGGGCAAATAGGTCCAAAGGGCCTATTCCCATGCTGTAGACTTTTATTATTCTATTTAACAGTAAGATTTCTGAAAGCATGCACAGGCACCAGGTCCATCCAATTTCTTCGCCTCACAATGGCATGGGTCAGCAACCGGCAAGGACGCTGTCATACTGTGTGAGAATGTCCTTAATTTTCATTTTAGATTCATAAAATCCCTACAGTATAGAATGAGGTCATTCAGCCCATCGAGTCCACACTGAACCTCCGAAAAGCATTGCAGCTACGCCCAGATACTCCCCTCCCCTCCCCCCATCTTATAATCCTGCATACACCATGGCTAATCCACCTAACCTGTGCATCTTTGGACTGTGGGAGGAAATCAAAGCACCCGGAGGAAACTCATGCGGACACGTGCAGAAGATTGGAGTTGCATTTAGATGTTGATAGTGGGACATTCAGTGATGGGAACACCATTGAATGTCAAGGGCCAGTGATCAGATTGTCTCTTATTAGGGATTGCCTGAATTTTGTGTGGTAGCATTGTTACTTGCCACTTAGGTCCTACCCTGGATATTATCCAGATCCTGTTGCATTTGAACACAGACTGCTTCAGTACCTGAGGAGTTGCGAATGGTGCTGAACATTGTGCAATCATCAGCGAACATCCCCACTTCTTACCTTATGATGGAGGGAAGGTCATTGATGAAGCAGCTGAAGATAATTGGGCCGAGGACCCTAGCCTGATGAACTCCTGTAGAGATGTCCTGGAACTGAAATGATTGACCTCCCACAACCAAAACCATCTTCTCATATGCCAGGTATGACTCTAACCACCAGACAGTTTGACCCAATACCCATTGATTCCAGTTTTGCTCGGGCTCCTTGATGCCACACATAGTTGAATGTAGCCTTGATGTCAAGGGCTGTCACCCTCACCTCACATCTAGAATTCAGATCTTTTGTCGATGTTTGAACCAAGGCTGTAATGAGGTCGAGAACTGAGTGGCCCTGGCAGAACCCAAACTGGGCATCACTGAGCAGGTTATTGTTGAGCAGGTGCTGCTTGCTAGCACTGTTACTGACATCTTCCAACACTTTCCTGATGATCGAGAGGAGACTGATGGGGCGGTAATTGGCCGGGTTGGATTTGTCCTGCTTTTTGTGTATAGGACATACTTGGGCAATTTTCCACATTGTCGGGTAGATGCCAGTGTTGTAGCTGTACTGGATCAGCTTGGCTAAGGGAGATGGCAAGTTCTGGAGCACGAGTCTTTAGTACTATTGCCGGAATGTTGTCAGGGCCCATAGCCACCCCAGGAACTTGCCAACCTGTTTACTGTCTCCATGAGTCTCTGTAGGCCAGTCATACTGCAAATAGCTGAAAATTCCTTAGTTGCTCTTGTCTTCAACAAATCCACTCTGACCCCAAATGCACCCACAAGATACACATGGAACCTGGCACCTGAGTGTAATAATTTGTATTTGGTGTTCCAGGAGGTGATGCAGCACATAATGCACTCTGGTGTTTGATCAGAGTGGATCGGCAGAGCAGGATGTTGTTCATGTGTCACATAAGTAAGCCCAGCCCTTCCACGATGTTTGACATTGGCCTCTGGATGATTTCTGTCTTTGTTGGGATAGTCTGTTGAGACCAAGCCTCCCAAATGGATTAGCGAAGACTCAGAGCAGCTTAGATTTATGTGGAGGGGTAGTTCCAAAAATAAAACACTGCTTGATTTTAGCTTCAGAAGGATTAAACTCGTTCTCAATTCACATAACAACCCACAGAAACAATAATATAAATTTGGTGTTCAACTGTTTTAGAATAGAATAGAACAGACACTTATTGTCACAAGTACTTTTACATGAAAGATAAGTCGGCATGGTGACTCAGTGGTTAGCACTGCTGCCTCACAATGCCAGGGATCCATGTTCAATTCCATCCTCTGTCCGTGTGCAGTTTGCATATTCTCCCAGTGTCTGTGTCGTTTTCCTGCTGGTGCTCCTGTTTCCTCCCACAGTCCAAACATGTGCAAAGTAGCTGGATTAGCCACGCTAAATTGCTCATAGTGTTCAGGGATTTGGAGATGAGGTGGGTTACATGGGGATGGGTCGGTGTTGACCTTTTAGGCCGAAGGGCCTGTTTCCACACTGTAGTCATTCTGTTCTAGGTCACCCCACCATGACACCTACATCAATGACAGAAATCGTACCTAATTTTAAAAAAAGACTAACATTAAGACACTGATCATCATTGTTCAGTAAGTGGCTCCTGGGGTCAGCGAAAGCCAACTTAGGGAATGATGGACTACCCTGAAGATATAGCTGGGACGAGACTGCCACACCAGGTGGATTCTAGGCCAGAAGGCTTGGCCAAAGTAGACCGCCATGCCAGGCCAAGATGGCCATTCTTGGATGAGGACAGCTTGCCGGGTTGGTAGAATGCCAGGTTGGTGGAATACCTGGACACTGAGGGCAAAGAAGACCTCCATAGAGGGTCAAGACCACCATGCTGGGGCTGAGACCGCTTTCCTCCTCTTTCAGGTGCCCAGGCCTAGCTGCAGACATGGAGCCTCAGCCCCCAACACTGTGAGTCCAGGCAGGGGGAGTCAGCCCGTGATCTGTTCCTTGCTCACTGGGATAGCCCCGAGCTGAGGTGGAGTTGTGTCCATAGCATTGTTTCCGCCGCCACTGAAGACTCATTTAAAGAAAACAAAGAGGAACGAAGAAAAGGATAGAAAATAAAAAGAAAGGCGAAGAGAAAGAAAGCTGACAGGAAACCCCTACTCCACTACTGTTGTGAATGAAGATAGATCTTTGCTATTTCTGATTACTGTATTGGGTTATGCCAATGGTACTGTCTCCAGGCACCAGTCTGTTGGCCCTGGCAGAAGTAAAATAATGCTTTGTTTCAACATGGAGTCAATTTCAACTCTTTACCTTTGGGTATGAGCAGCTTTTCTAGCTGGAAAAAGGCCACACTGGCTTCATTGATGTGTTGAGTGTTTCTCAAATGCTTCAGAGCTCCCCCAGTCGCTGAGACCAGCAAGGTAAGTTCAGTTATGAATTTTTCATAATCATCTCAGCTTTCCAGTTGCTCTGTTCTGTCAGCCCAGTGGTAGTCAATACATGTTTTACAGCTTAAGAGTGCACAACTCTGCTTTATGATTGCCTATAGGTGTTTTTTCTCTCCACATATTATCGAAATGCATTCAGTTGTCACATAACCTTGAGTCCAGTACTTCCTGGCCCATGGTGATTCATAAGTAACAGCTGAAAAGAATTATTCTCCAATTACATTCAATGTCAGAAAGACTGAAACAGCAGCACCCATGGATAATTTAATGCACTTCTAATGTAGCTGATACTTGGTTACATTGATTGTGCCAAGGGAAGACATCTCCACATAATTGATATGCTCCATTTCATGGGTCTAGTTATCTTTTGAGGGTCATTGCTTTGGCTCCTCAGTACAATCTTCATGCTTGTAAATGACCCTTCATTCAGTAAAATTCAACCCTCTCTGGGTGGCATAATTTTTAAGTTTTATTTCTCCCTATATTGTGCGTGTACAGGTGCAAGACACAGTAAAAACACTAGATGTGTGAATAACTTTATTGATAGTCTACCACCAGGAAAAACATCCCACGTGACCAAAGAACCTGTAGGAAGCAGAGCCCCCCGGGGCAATGCCTATGTGAACGAAAAGGTGAAGGGGAGGGTCGGGCTCAAATTAAAATAGAGTTGGAGGGAGTCTCCTGGTTATATTGGTCAGTCTGGACTTTCCTGATTGGCTCAGGTAACAACCCCATTGATCTTGTAGTCAACAAGGTCCACCTGGTTCCAATCACTACAGATAATATAAAGTCACAGAGTCATACAGCATAGGACCAGATCCTTTGCTCCAACTAGTCCATGCCGACCATGTTCCCAAGCTAGACTAGCCCCACTTGCCTCTGTTTGGCCTGTTTCCTTCCACATCTTTCCTATTCATAAGAACTTATCCAAATGCCTTTGAAATGTTGTAACTGTGCCTGCATCCACCACTTTCTTGGGTAGTTCACTCCACACCTTCTGCGTGAAAAAGTTGGTCCTCATGTCCTTTCCCTTGGTTGGGGGACTTCAGAATTAGGAGGCATAGTTTTAAGGCGGGAGGAGAAAGTTTTAAGGTGAAAGGAGAAAGATTAAAAAAAAAACTATGTCCCCTAGTTCTAAAATCCCCACCATAGGGAAAAGATCCTTGTCATTCACCTTAGCTATACACCTCACAATTCTATAAAACTTAATGAGGTCACCCCTCAACCTCCAGAGCTCCAATGAAAAAAGTCCCAGGTTTCAAGTCTATTTTTATATCTCAAACCCTCCAGTCCTGGTAAATCTTTAAGAACACTCTCCAGTTTGATAGTATCCTTCCAAATAACAGGATCACCAGAAATATACACGGTACTCCGGAAGACACCTTATCACTGTCTTGTACAACCTCAACGTGCCATCCCAACTCCTCCAGTCAAAAGCCTGAGCAATGAAGGCAAGCGTGCTAAATGCCTTCTTAACCACCCTGCTACCTGTCATAGAAATTTCAATGAATTATTTACCAGAACCCCTATGTCTGCCTGTTCTATAACACTACCCAGGGGCCTACTGTTAATTATATAAGTCCTGTCCTGTTTCTTTTTCCAAAATGCAATGAAATGCCTCACACTTATCCAAATTAAACACCATCTGCCGCTCCTCAGCCTATTGACCCAATTGATCAAGATCTTTTTGTAACCTTAGATAAGCCTCTTCACTGTCCACTACACCACCAACCTTGGTGTCATCTGCAAACTTATAAGCGTTAGCTGGGGTGGTCACTGCATGGTCTTTCTGCCTCATTGTTTCCATATGACCATCTCTTTGCTTTTAAATTTCACAGTCTAACTAGCCATCTGATACGGCTCTCCCATCATCTCAAATTTTGCTTCTTGATCTCAGTTGGTTTGCTCAGTTGAATTCCCTCTGTTAAAGTTGTCATCCCTTAATTGTCAGTGGACAAGCGATGTTTCATCTCAAATTCTGAGAGCAGTTCTGTCCCTGAATAACCTCAATCCAAACTAGCACCTCTCTGTAAGTTTGTACTGAGTATTGATAAAAGTATCAACACTAACCTTTTGTCACAGGATATACTAATGAAATTTAGCCCACTCACAGATTGAAGTAGCCATTCAGTGCTTTTATTACTTCCTTATCCTATAGCTTGACAAGGAAACTGTTTCTGCCCAGTTATCTATTGCGCTCATTGTACTGACTGGTCAATACCTTCACAGTCAGGCTAAACACAATGTGAAACTTTGATGCCAATTTAGCCATGCTGCTGCCTGCTTGCACCTATAAGCTGCTCAATTTCCAGTCACAGTAAAGACTTTCCAACATTGATCTTTCACTCACTGCTGCTGTGTAACATTCTTGGTCGTGTTGCGCTCCTCAAGAGTATTTACAGAGTCCGCTGAAGGAAGGAAGACATTAAGTTGGTTTAAGATGCCCCATTTTACTGGGTTTTCCACTGGTCTGATGCTACAAGAGAGGTTGTGTGACCCTAGAAGTATAAGCTGGGCCTATGTAATAGATACTAACCTATAGCACGGAGGGAGGGTGATTACTAAAACTGCACATGTTGGCTTGCAACCCTGTCTTTGGACCAGCTCTGTGGGTCCAAAAGCCCACGGGTTAAAACGAATATCTCGGGAGGGGGTTCAAGGGTACCAACGTGTATCTTCACTGTTGCCAGGACAATAGTGAAAGCTTGTTGGAGAGGTTCCCAATGGGTAAAGGCATATCTGACCCAAACAGTACTACACAGAGCCAGACAAAGACCATAATAGACCCCAGGATGTTGGAGCAGAATGAAGCCATTCAGCCCACTGATTCTGCTCCGCCATTTGATCGTGGCTGGTGGCCTTCAGGCTCAGTGAGAGATCTCTTTTGAGAGGTCCAGTGGGTTAGAACCTCCGTTAGGTGAACGTAGATGTTTCATTCTTGTCTGAGGCATCTGAAGGAGGAAAAGAGTCAGAGGGTGGGATGCGGTGGTGGGGGGGGACAATATTCAGCTGATTGCGGTTACCATAGGGCTGCGGGGATGCACCAAGCAGTTTCGGGAGACGTTCAAGCACAGAATGCAAGCTGACTCTAAAGAGAGTGCTACGCCAGCTCTTTCTTATAATCTATGCAAGCAGGGACAGAGTGCAACAGAGAAAATTTGCAGATCATACTACATAATGTGGGAAAGCAGGCCATGATGAGGATATCAAGGGTTTACAGATGCTTACTTTTAGGCTAGGAAAATAAGCCAGAATCTGGCTGATGGAATTTGACATAATTAAGTGCAAGGTCATCCATTTGGTTGGAAAAGTAAAAGGACAAGTTATTATTTAAATGGAAAGCAGATTCAAAGTACTTCAGCACAGAGGGATCTGGGCATCTTTGTGTATGAATTGCAGTAAGTGGGTCTGCAGGTGCAGCATATAGTAAGAAAGGCCAATGGGATCTTGGCATTTATTGCAAAAAGACTAGACAGTAGCAATGAAGAGGTGTTATTACAATTATTTAAGGCATTGGTGAGATTACACCTGGAGTTATTGTGTTCAGTTTTGGTCTCTTACTTGAGGAAGGATGTGGTGACACCAGAGACAGTTCAGAGCGGGTTCATTAGTAGGTTGATTCCAGGGATGAAAGAGCTGCTGTACAAAAGAGCAACTGAATAGTTTGGGCTTGTATTCGCTGGAGTTCAGAAGAATGAGGGGAGGATCTGATTGAGGGATATAATATGCTAAAAGGGGACTGATAAGGTTGAACAGACATCCCCTCCCTTGTGGGGCAGTCTCAAACAAGAGGTCATAAATACAGAGTGAGAGGAGGAAGGTTCAAAACTGAGGTGAGGAGAAACCACTTCTCTCAGAGGGTCGTGAATTGGTAGAACTCATTGCCCCAGAGACAGAAACAATTGACAAATTTGAGAACAGAATAGGTTCATTTCTGGAGAAAAGTGGGATAAAAGGTGATGTGGAGCAGGCAGGACAGTGGAGTTGAGACTAGGATAAGTTGAGCTACGATCATGTTAAGTGGCAGAGTGGGCTCGAAGGGCCAAGTTGCCAACTCCCACTCCTAATTCCTGTGTTGCTAGATGTTCCTCCTCCGTGGACCACTCACCCTCAACCTCGCCTTCTGTCAGGCTCCCTTATACATGACAGGTTTGACCCAAAGGACACCCATGTCACATGCAGAGAATTAATCACTTTTATCTCACTGATTCAGAGTTCCCAGAACAAGCAATGGGCTCCTCACTTGCGGAAGGCTGAGGTTAGTCAGAAAGGCCCGAGCTATACCTGACCAAAATGCATTCATTTTTCACCTGAACCCTCACAAGCAGCATTATCAGAAAAATGTCTTCTCCCACTTCACCTTTGGGTACGCTCGGCCTGCATCAAAGCTGCTTTGAAAAAGGGAGTTTTGTTTCTTTGATTTTTTTTTGTAAGCAGGACTGGTTTCAGTGAGTACAACAGCCTGCCAATAGCACTGCCCCGTCATTTCACGGTACAGAGAGTAAGGGACATTCTGTCCAGTTTTAGAAATGCATTCCTTTTACTTTCTTCAAAACAAAAAGGCACCTCTTTAATTTCATCCAGGAGCCTGATCTGTTTGGACTGTGAGATTCCTGACTGAAGTCCCTGAGACTGTGTCACCTCTCACATTACCATTACCCGTGGTTGTTCCAGCTCCCTCATTGGAAGACCAGCATCCGGCAGCTGCCTGGGAATATCTTTGAACACTGGCTGCTTTGTTCACTTCCTCGATCCACAACAACCTCATTAACCCCCTCATTAACACTGCCCATCTCGGTAATGCGCTCCACGTTACACCGGCCCTTCGGCACAGCCAGCACACACTGCAGCCTCTGAGTCAGGATTGTGGCGGGGTCAATCCCATTGCCAGAATACCACTCTGCTCATGTATTGCATGTTCTGACCACGTGTGGGCTGAGGGCCAGGAAAATTCCCAGGAGCATTTGAACTCCTCTTCATCTGTCGCATCCCCGCCCACATCTCCAAGACTTCTGGAGGGGGGATAAACTTTAATGACTACAATGAAATGACCAAACATTTCTCCTCCCAAATTAATAAACTGTCATTGTTGGGCAGCACTGGGTTCGATTCCAGACTCGGCCAACTGTGTGCATTTGGCCCATTCTCCCCATGTCTGCGTGAGTTTCTTCCGGGTGCTCTGGATTCCTCTCACAGTTCAAAGATGTGCAGGTTAGGTGGATTGGCCGTGCTGATTTTCCCATAGTGTCCAGGGATGTACAGGCTGGATGGGTTAGTTGTGGGGAATGCAGGGTTACAAGGGATAGGGTAGGAAGGTGGATCTGGGTGGGATGCTCTTATGAGGGTCAGTATGGACTCGAAGGACTGAATGGCCTGCATTGACACTGCAGGATTCTATGATAAACCCAGAGCGCCACAGTAACAACGAGTCTGTGACGCAGCCTCTCTGCAACCATGGGAGGCATCACAATGTAGTGTAATCCCTCTGCTCATGTATTGCATGTTCTGACCACATTTCAAATAACAGGTTTTTTTGGAGTGGGAATATTTGGGAAATAGAGAAGTAGCCATGGGCGCTCATTTCCTAAAGGACAAGTCTGTGCCCAAAAGTGCATCAGGGTTCAGTTGCAGTTGTAGTATTTGCAGCTTTTGCAATGGCCCCAGTTCTTGCAGCACCTTTGCAGGTGCCCTGGGAGATGCCAATCTCTCAGACCCCACCCTGCCTCTCACATTGCCTCAGGCCAGGCTCCTGTTTCTCCTGCCTCCTGGCCCATCCAGAGGACAGGGGTCTAAGCCGTGACCTGGAGAACAGCCCCACTGTCAAAGCAAGTGGCCCCAGTGCCCCAACAGGGTGGATGCAGAAAGAATGCTCCTCCCAGGCTGGGGCAAAGCAAGCAGGGAATAACATCTTGAACCAGAAACATTAGCTCAGGATAAGGGACAGGTCATAGAGGATTGAGAACAGGAGGAATCTCTTCACTCAGAGGGTGATGGGTCTTTCAAACTCAGAAGGCCTTGGAGGCTCTGTCATTGAGTTTGTTTAGAGGTTGGTCAATTCCAAATGCCAATGATACAAAGGGAGTTGGGTAGGGAAATGGCATTAAGGCAGAAGATCAGCCAAGTTTGAATTAAATGGTGGACCATGTTTAATGGGCCAAATGGCCTCCTGCTTTCGCTGATTGAATTGCTATATAAGTGGATGTGGCTAGCAATGGCCAGATGTCAAACCAGCATGATGCAAACACTCGGGGAGGCTGTTCAGGCCCCAGGTCAAGGCCAGGCTTAGACCTAAGCTCAGACTCAGGCCCTGGCCCTGGCCCAAGACACAGCTCAGGCCCAGGCCTCCAGTTCAGACTCAGGCGCAGGCCCAGCTCCAGTCTCAGACTTAGGCCCAAGCTCCAGCTCAGACTCAGACCCAGACCAAGGGCCAGGCCTATATCCAGGCCCTAGCCCAGACCTAGTTTCAGGCTTAGGCCCAGGCCCCAGCCCATGTTCAGGCTATAGACCTAGGCTGCTGTCTACCAGCAGGCCCTGAAGTGAATCTCATTAGACAGGTCCCTGAACTGAAGAACTGAGGTTCTGGTACAGGCTATACACTGACCATGCTTGCCAGAAGCACACCAGTTCTGGTGACTAGTTGTAGTTCCAATCCAGTACCTGATCTCTGAGAGTTTGAATGAATATTCAATGTTTTGGCCTCAAACGCAGAGAATTCTACAGTCTCACCACTCTCTGTGTGAAGGAATTTCTCTTCAGCTCTTAATCTTTGGGTAAGCGTGTATCTGTTGTGTATGTCTGTCTGTGAGAGTGTACGTGTGTGTGTGTGTGTGTGTGTGTGTGTGTGTGTGTATCTGTGTGTCTCAATGTTTAAATGTACCTATGCAGGTATGTGCCTTTGTGTCTGTGTGTAAGTGCATGTCTATGTGCAAGAGTGTATCTGTGTGTGTATATGCATCTACGCAAATGAGTGTATCTCTGTGTTTAAGAGTGTGTATCTATATGTGACTGTGTGTAAGAGTCTATGTGTGTGTATGTGTGCTTGCGTCTGTCTACCTTTATCTGTATATGTGTGTATTTATGTGCATCTACATGTATCTCAGCGTGTGTCTTTATGTGTGTCTACCTGTGACTGCCATATGTGTTATTGTTGTTTGCATGACTATTGTGCAGGTCTAACCTTTCTTGCCCCGGTGGTGTATAAATTCCCTTATATATGAGTGTCTATTGATGTCTGTGCATCCACAGAGCCATTGTGCAGGAGTGCATGTGTGTGAGCACTGCTAGTTCAGTACTGAGACAGTGCTGCACTATGAGAGGATCTGACTGTCAGAGGAGACATGAACCCGTGGCCCTGTCTGCTCTCCCTAATGGACTGACAGGAGTATCAGACAGATCTACATGGCACCCTATGCCTCAATTGACATGCCAGAAAAGAAAGACTTATCTGGTAATAATCTTTGTGGGATCCTGCTGCACACCACCAGCTCCTGTGTTTTCCTACGATTCCTACAAGCAACGACACTTCAATGGCTCGCCACTGGAAGTTGTTTTTGGGACACTCCAGGGCTGGGACAGGCGCTACAGAAATCCATGTTCCTCTCCCCTGACCCTCCCCTTTCCCCTGCACTGGCATTTGCGGAGACCTGATCATGCCACAGCTTTCCTGGGAGCAAAGTTCAAAACAGAACAACAAAATTCCGTTCAATCCTGGAATCCTTGCACCCCCACCTTCTGTTTCCACTCCGTAACCCAGCAGCAACTCCCCACCCATACCCACTCCCCACCCACCCTCCTGAGAGAGATTCCAGGCTGCATAAGCTTGTGTTGATCTGAGGACAGCTCTCACTCAACGTTACACGGTAACATCAGCTTTAAACATCAGTGACACCGGGCCATGTGCTGTCCCTCAGTGAGGTGGGCTCTCCACTGCTTGGCACTCACTCACACGCAGCACAGCATTACATAACACTTGTTTACGAACTTTGAATGATTCGAGAGAGTTGGGGGTGCTGGCGAGATTGAGAAAGACAAACAGCAACTGAACCATAATTGTGTCTTTGTTTTCTGTTATTAGCAAGGGATCCCTTGTACTTTACAGATGGATAATCCTGTAGGGTTCGACCAAATCAAGTGTGATTGTGTTTCTATATGTGACTATGTTTGTCTGCGTGTGTGCATCTGTGTGTGAGTGTGTGTGTCAATGTGCGTCTGTGTGTGTGTGTGTGTGTGTGTGTGTGTGTGTGTGTGTGTGTGTGTGTGTGTGTGCTTGTGACTGTTCAGGTGTGCCTGTAGGTGAGTATGAATGTCGGTGTGTGTGTGTGTCTGCATCTGTCCGTCTGTAGAAAAATAAAGAAATAAAGTTAAAAGTTAACGTTACAGTGCTTCCGAGAATTGAGTGGAAAAACCCAGGAATAAATGTAAAAGTTCAACAGACTTTCTTAAGTGCACTCTCTGCAAGGGCTTGGTCTCCACCACTCTAACTCACTCTCTGGGAAGCCATGAACTTCCTGCTCTGGATGCCACAGATCCTAGGTCACCCACACTTCAGGCTCACTCTGACCACGTTGGGATCAAGCCCACAGCCACCTCCACGCACCAGACCTCCGACCAACACCTCTCAATGCCTACTATGTATGTGTGAGTATGTGAGTGTGTTGTGTGTGTGAGTGTGTGTCTATGTGTGTGTTGTATCTGTTTATGTATGTGTGTGTGTGTTTATGTCTGTGTGTACATGTGTCTGTGTGTATGTCTGTGTGTGTGTGTTTGTATGTTTTGTATCTGTGTGTATGTTGTGTGTTCTGTGTGTGAATGTGTGTCTGTGTGAGTGTGTGTGTGTCTGAATCTGTGTGCCTGTGTGTGTATCTCTTTGTGTGTGTATGTGTGCGCACATGTATGTGAGAGAGAGATTGCATGTGAGAGATGGAGAGAGTGTGTATGTGCATGTATGTTAGAGAGAGTGTGCACGTGCACGTGTGTGATTCTATGTGGTATGTGAGAGAGACAGTATGTGTGTGAGAGAGAGAATGTGTGTCAGTGTGTGTGCATGTGCATGTATATTCCCGGATTTTGACCCAGTGACATTGAAAGAACTGTGATATATTTCCAAGTCAGGATGGTGAGTGGTTTGGAGGGGAACTTGAAGGGGGTAGTGTTCCCATTTATCTGCTGCCCTTGTCCTTCTAGAAGGAAGTGGTCGTGGGTTTGGAAGGTGCTGTCTGAGGGTCTTTGGTGAATTTCTGCAGTGCATCTTGTAGATAGTACACTCTGCTGCTACTGAGCTTCAATGGTGGAGGGAGTGAATGCTTGTGGATGTGGTGCCAATCTAACGGGCTGCTTTGTTATGGATGTTATCAATTTCCTTGAGTGTTGTTGGGGCTGCACCCATTCAGGCAAGTGGGGAGTATTCCATCACACTCCTGGTTTGTACCTTCTAGATGGCGGCCAGGCTTTGGGGAGTCAGGAGCTGAGTTACTCGCCGCAGTATTCCCAATTTTTGGCCTGCTCTAGTCGTCACTCTGTTAATGTGGTGAGTCCAGTTGAGTTTCTGATCAATAGTAATCCCCACGATGTTGTTAGTGGGGGATTCAGTGATGGTAAAACCAGTGAATGTCAAGAGGCAGTGGTTAGATTGTCTCTTATTGGTGATGGTCAGAGCCTGGTATTTGTGTGATACGAATGTTCTTTGCCACTTTTCAGCCCAAGCCAGGATATTGTCCAGATCTTGTTGCATTTGGACATGGACTGCTTCAGTATCTGAGGAGTTACGAATGGTGTTGAACATCAGTGAACATCCCCACTTCTGACCTTATGATGAAGGGAAGGTCATTGATGGAGCATCTGAAGATGGTTGGGCCAAGGACACTACTCTGAAGAACTCCTGCAGAGTTACTCCTGGAGCTGAGACGATTGACCTACAACAACCACAACCATCTTCGTATGTGTCAGATATCAATCCAACCATCTGAGAATTTGCCCCCGATACCCATGCAGGGAACCCTGCAGCCATATGGTATCAATGTGGACTTCACCAGTTTCAAAATCTCCCCTTCCCCTACTGCATCCCTAAACCAGCCCAGTTCATCCCCTCCCCCCACTGCACCACACAACCAGCCCAGCTCTTCCCCCCCACCCACTGCATCCCAAAACCAGTCCAACCTGTCTCTGCCTCCCTAACCGGTTCTTCCTCTCACCCATCCCTTCCTCCCACCCCCAGCTACCTACTAACCTCATCCCACCTCCTTGACCTGTCCGTCTTCCCTGGACTGACCTATCCCCTCCCTACCTCCCCACCTACACTCTCTCCACCTATCTTCTTTACTCTCCATCTTCGGTCCGCCTCCCCCTCTCTCCCTATTTATTCCAGTTCCCTCCCCCCATCCCCCTCTCTGATGAAGGGTCTAGGCCCGAAACGTCAGCTTTTGTGCCCCTGAGATGCTGCTTGGCCTGCTGTGTTCATCCAGCCTCACATTTTATTATCATCTCATTCTCACACTTGGGTTTGGAGAGAGCTCCACAGCAGCAGAGAGGGAGTGTTCAAGATAGGGGCCCAGGCTTTTCCACTCTGAGCCAGTAACTGAAAGTTGCACAGAAACAATACCCAACTCAACACCCACTAGCCCGCTCAACTCATCCTCAACTCACTTCAACTCACCCTCAATCCCAAATTCACCCTCAGACCCCAACTGACCCTCAAACCCAACTCACCTTCAACTCACCTTCAACTCACCTCAACTCACCCTCAAGCCCCAACGTACCCTCAAACCCCAAATCACTCTCAGATCTCAACTCACCCTCAGACCGCAACTCACCCTCAGGCCCCAACTCACCCTCAAATGCAACTCGCCCTCAATTCACCCTCAAGCACTAACTCAACTTCAATCCTCAACTCACCCTCAAACCCCAACTTACCCTCAAACCCCCAACTCACCCTCAATCCCCAAATCACTCTCAAACTCCATGCCATCCTCAACTCACCCTCATGCACTAACTCAACTTCAATCCTCAACTCACCCTCAGACCTCAACTCACCCTCAAACCCCAACTCACCCTCAGTTCTTAACTCACCCTCAACTCACCCTCAAACACTAAGTCAACTTCAATCTTCAACTCACCCTCCGCCCCTAACTCACCATCAAACACCAACTCATCCTCAAACACCAACTACCCTCAATGCTCAACTCACCTTCAAATACCAACTCAATCTCAGTCCTCAACTCACCTTCATTCCGCAACTCGCCATCAAATACTGACTCATCTTCACCCCTCAACTCACCCTCAACTCAAATAAATATTGATGTTTTGAAAACAGTTCTCAATACAGAAGAGGAAGTACTGATATGCCTTAGAAAACATAAAGATGGATATGCCTCCATGACCCAATCTTGTGTATTCCAGGACATTGCGGGAAGTTAGGAAATAAATGAGGGTTCCCTTGCAGAAATATTTCTATCATCTATAGCAAAAGGTGAGGTGCCAGATGACTCAAGAGTGGCTAATGTTGTGCCTTTGTTTAAGAAAGGCTGTATGGAGGAGCCTGGGAACTATAGGCCTGTGAGTCTGGCTTCAGTGGTGGCTAAGTTGTTGGAGGTGATTCTGAAAAATAGGATTTACATGCATTTGGAGAGGTAAGGAATGATTAGGGATAGTCAGCATGGTTCTGTGCAAAGGAAATCATGTCTCACAGACTGGACTGAATTTTTTTTGAGGAGGTAACCAAGACGATTAATGAGGCAGTGCGTTTACTTTGTTTACTTGGACTTTAGTAAAACCTTTGGCCAGGTTCCAAATAGTAGACTACTTAGTAAAATTAGTTCATGTGGAGTTCAGGGTGATTTGCCAACTGGATAAAAAATTGACTTAACAGCAGGAGACAGATAGAGATGGTGGAAGGTTGTTTTTCAGACTGGAGGCCTGTGACCAATAGTATTCAACAGGGATCAGTGTTGGGTTTACTTTTGTTGGACATTTATATAAATGATTTAGGTGAGAATGGAGAAAGTATGGTTAGTAAGTTTGTAGATGACACCAAGATTGGTGGTATAGTGGACCGTAAAGAAGGTTATCTAAGATTACAAAGAGATCTTGATCAATTGGGTCAATGGGCTGAAGAGTGGCAGATGGTGTTTAATTTGGATAATGTGAGGTATTGCATTTTGGTAAAACAAACAAGGGCAGGGCTTATACAACTAAAAATAGGGCATTGGGTAGTGTTGTAGAGCAGAGGGAGCTAAGAGGTCAGGTACATAATTCTTTGAAATTTGCATCATATATAGACAGGGTGGTTAAGAGGGCATTTTGCATGCTTGCCTTCACTGCTTAGACCTTTGAGTTGGGATGGTATGCTGGGGTTGTGCAGGACATTGATGAGGCCTCTTCTGGAGCGCTGTATCCAGTTCTGGTCTGCTCTGTTACAGGAAGGGTTTATTAAGCTGGAGAAGGTTCGGAAGAGAATTACCAGATTGTTGCAGGAATGGAGTTATAAGGAGTGGCTGGATAGGCTGGGACTATTTTCACTGGAGCTTAGGAGGTTGAAGGGTGACCTTGTAGAGGTTTATAAAATCATGAAGGGTATAGATAAGGTGAATGGCAGGTGTCTTTTCTCTGGAGGGGAGGATTTCGAGATTAGCGGGTATATGCTTAAGGTGAGAGGAGAAATATTTATAAGATTTTTTCAACAAAGAGTGGTTCATGTGTGGAATGAACTTCCAGAGGAAGTGATGGATGCAAGCAGTTACAATGTTTAAAAGACATTTGGATAAGTACACAAATAAGAAATGTCTGGAGGGATATGAGTGAAATGCAGGCAGGTGGGGGCTAGTTTAGTTTGGGAACATGGCCAGCATGGACTGCTTGGACCAAATGGTCTGTTGCCATGCTTTATGACTCTATGACCGTACGATAACACTTTTTCTTCAAACCCCAACTCACCTGCAACCCTCAACTCACACTCAGCTTTCAATTCACTCTCACCCTCATAACACACTGAACCAAAGTGTAGTCCTCCATTCTCTAGCTCTCACTCTAAAGGCATCCTCAAAACTCATCCATCAACCCACCATCAAACCCCTTAGCACATCCTCAGCCACTCCTCCACTCGTACACCTTCACCCTCCTCAACGCACCTTCAACCCTCAACTCACCTTCACCCCTCAGTCCAAATCACTTCCAATCTCTCCCTTACCCTCAACTGTGAATCACACTGTTGACCCGCAACCCTCCCACTCTCAATTCACTCCCACCTCAATCTCTGGACCACGCTCAACCACTAGTCCCTTGATCCCTCGCTCACTCTAACCAAATAATATGATCCCAGGCTAGAGCAGGACCTGAGCCAAGGATGAATAGTCTCAGTCAGAAGAGGGGACTCCTTGAGGTAAGACAGCCTGGGTAAAATTAAGCCCATATCACCACCAATTCTCAGCTCGATTAATCGAGGGATGCCAGTAGTAATCTGAATTAGTTACCAGGTAACAAGATTTACGGGGACATCATCAACATTTTGAGGTCCTTTGAGAAACTTTTTTTGTCATCTGGAATGCACTGTCTGAAATGACAGCAAATTATATTCAATACAAACATCAAAAAAAGGAGCCAAGTAAATTCTTGATGTGGAACTAAGAACTTGCCTTTGGAATGTTCTGGATCGTTGTAGAGAGAGACTTCCTCTAGGCCTCAAGCTGTTGACTCTCTGACCCTGGACCTCCCACACCATCCCTGCTGTTCTCCTTGTGTGGGTCGTTGCCATGGGAAACAGTCTCCTCACAGTTACCCCCACAACGACAACAGCGGCCTCCATTAATGTGGCAATCAGGTGGGAAGGAAGCAAAGAGGCCGAACTGCTCCAGAGCCTGAGAACGAGGCCAGGCAAGCGTTCACCTCTGCCAAATGTCCTGCTGGAAATCACAAAGAGTATTTGTAGCCTGATTATCTGTAAGTAAATAGTGTTCCTATTGTCCAAGCGCACAAAGCATAATGACGTTGAAAGGGCTCGATTGTGTTACCCATGTACTAGGGCTCAGCGTGGGATGGCTCTAATGTTTTTACCAAATACGAGAACCGGAATTGTTTACTTGCACTGCATGTGTGTCACTAATTTCGCAAGAATGACACCAAACACAATCAAATGTTACCAGCTCCAACACAAATCCATTCAGTTTGTTGAAGCAATTAGTCACAGTAGTGATCTGGATCACAGGCTGTAGCTCTTTTTTTTAATGATACTATAACCATTAGGTGAACCATCTAGGTTAGCTCTGTCCCCCTACAAGTCCATCCCAACCTACAGAGAACCTGCTATCAGTCTCTCTGGGTAGGGCTAAACTCCAGGAAAATGGCTGTGTTAACCCCACAAAACTGCCTTAGTGTTATCAATGTTACTGGGAGCTGTCATAAAGTTACTGTGTTGCTCAACTACTATGCACTCAAGACGTGAGTTCAATTCCCCCAACAGCAGTCAGTGGAAATTTAAAACCATTTTATCTTGAAAAGCACAATTAAAAATATCTAAAAAATAGTAAAAGTGACAGCGAAACTACAGATTGTTGTTAAAAAAAATCTTATCTGGTTAACTGATATCCATTAGGGAAGGAAGCTGTTTCCCTCTGCTGGTCTGGACTACATGTGACTCCAGACCCATGGCAATGTGTTAGACTCTCACTTACCCTTGAGAACACTGGATATGGCAAAGGCTACAGGCCCTGATTCCGGCAACAGTACAGAAGACCAGTGCTCTATAGCTACAACACTGCCATCTACCGGACAATATGAAAAATTGCCTAAGTATGTCTTGTACGCAAAAAACAGGACAAATCCAACCCGGTCAATTACCACCCCTCTTGATCATCAGTCAAGTGATGGAAAGTGTTACTAACAGTGCTATCAAGCAGCACCTGCTCAGCAATAACCTGATCAGTGATGCCCAGTTTGGGTTCTGCCAGGGCCACTCAGCTCCCGACCACATTACAGCCTTGGTTCAAACATAGACACAAGAGCTGAATTCCAGAGGTGAGGTGAGAGTGACAGCCCTTGACATCAAGGATGCATTCGACCAAGTGTGGCATCAAGGAGCCCGAGCAAAACTGGAATCAGTAGGTACCGGGGGCAAACTCTCTGCTGGTTGGAGTAATACCTGGCACACAGGAATTGTGGTTGTTGAAGGGCAGTCATCTCAGTTCTAGGACACCTCTGCAGGAGTTCCTCAGGGGAGTGTCCTTGGCCCAACCATCTTCAGCTGCTTCATCAAGGACCTTCAGTCCATTATACGGTCTGAAGTGGAGATGCTCGCCGATGATTGCACAATGTTCAGCACCATTCACGACTCTTCAGAGACGGAAGCAGTCCATGTCCAAGTGCAACATAATCTGGACAACATTCAGGCTTAGGCTGACAAGTGGCAAGGAACAGTTATCCCACACAAATCCATCTCCACTAAGAGACAATCCAACCATAAGTCCTTGACATTCAATGGAGATACCATCACTGAATCCCCTGTTATCAACCTCCTGGGGGTTACCATTGAAGAGAAACCTAACTATACTGGGCACATAAATATAACGGCTGCAAGAGCAGGTCAGAGGCTAGGAATACTGCGGCGAGTAACTCACTTCCTGACTCCTCAAAGCTTGTCCATCATCTACAAGGCACAAGTCAGAAGTGTGACGGAATACTCCCCACTTGCCTGGATGAGTGTAGCCCCAACAACACTCAAGAAGCTTAACGCCACCCAGGACAAAACAGCTGCTTGATTGGCACCACATTGATAAACATCAACTCCTGTTGTCAGATGCCTTTAAAATGTTGTAATTGCACCAGCCTCCACTATTTCCATGGTAGTTCATTCCATACAAGCACCTCCCTCTGCATGAAAAAGGTGCCCCTTATGTTCCTTTCAAATGTTTCCTGCCTCACCTTAAACCTATGCCCCTCTAGTTTTGGACTCCCCCACCCTGGGGAAAAGACCTTGGCTAATCACCCAATCCATACCCTTCAAGGTTTTATAAACTTCTATGAGGTCACCCCTCAGCTTCCAACGCTCGAGGGAAAATAGCCCCAGCTTATTGAGTCTCTCCCTATAGCTTAAACCCTCTAACCCTGGCAACATCCTTGTAAATCTTTTCTGAACCCTTTAAAGTTTAATCTTTCCTATAGCAGGGAGACCAGAATTGAACACAGTATTGCAAAAGTGTTCAAAGCAATGCCCTGTACAGCCGTAATATAACCTCCCAAGTCCTATACTCAATGCACTGACCAATAAAGGTAAGCATACCAAACACCTTCTTCACTACCCTGTCTACCTGTGACTAATGCCTCTTTGTTCAGCAACACTCCCCAGGACCTTACTGTTAAGTGTCTAGGTCCTGCCCTGATTTGCCTTACCCAAAGGGCGAACACCTCACATTTATCTAAAATTAAACTCCACCTGCCACATCTTGGCCCATTTGGTCAGCTTTACCAGGAACAGCAAAGGGCTGACAAGCTGAACGGACTCTTCCTGTGCATATAGGATCTCACACCTCCCTAGGTTCCCACAGCAATGGGCCTGGCTGGTGATAAGAGGTAGAGAAATGAGAACGATCCCTGAGCAGGCAGGGCGCAGCAAACTATGAGATTCCCTGTGGTGTGTCTAAGCAGTTACCAATAACATTGCATAATTGGTCCTTCCTTCCTAACACAGCGGGGAATGTTATCACAATGAGCTGGTGTGGCTGAACTCCCAATCCAATGGCTGACTCAACAGTCACTATCACTCCTTCAGGGGAGGGTTTCAGCCTGGGAGAAGTCGCAATGCAAAATGTACATTTGCATAGCACCTTTAACAGATCAATAGATCCCAATGTAATTCTCAATAGTATTATAAAACATACTGTGACACTGAGGCTAATTTGGAGATACAAGTGGGCTTGATCCAACATGTCGCAGTGAAGAAAGCTCTTAAAGGGAAAACTAAGGCAGAAAGAGTGAGAGGGTGAAGGAGGGGCCAGAAGAGGCATGCACATATCTCGGAGGGTTGTGGAGTTAGAGGAGACTCCAGAGAGAAAAAGATGGAGGGAGGAACAAAGATATGGATGAATTTGCAAACAAGGATATGGCCATAACAGGATTTGAACCCTGGTTCCCAGAACACTACAACGGAGTAACAATCCAGCAAGAGTACCATTAGGCTGTCACCTCCCCCAGAGGGATTTAGATATTCACTTGTGTACCTGTAGCCTCCAGGGCTATGGGCCAAGAGCTGGGAAATGGGATTGGCATCATCAGATCTTTGTTGACAAATGTGAACACGACAGGCTGGATAACCTCCTTCTGTGCTATAAATGTCTATAACAGTCTAAGTGTATGGGAATAGCTGACTCTGGAAATCACAATGTCATGATTGAAAGTTTCAACACTGAAGGGGCTGAGGCATGGGGAGGTCAGCTGATGTTACCAAGATAGAATTAGATGACAGAAGTGGTTTCTCAGTTTGCCTCTTGGATTAGAGGGTATGAGCTGTGAGAAGAGGCCAGAAAAACTCAGGTTGTTTTCTCTGGAGCAACGGAGGCAGAGGAGAGGCATGGTAGACGTCTATAAAATCATGAGATGCGTAGATATGGTTGGCAATCAGAATCTTTTTTCCCAAAGTTCAGATGTTTAATACTAGGAAACATGTATTTAATTGAATTGAATTAGCTTTATTGTCAAATGAGTACAGTGAAAAATTTACAAGTTGCCACTTATGGCACCATCTTAGGTACAATGGGACCTAGGTACGGATTCTTCAGTACAAGTCCTTAAGAAAAAAATTAGAAAATAAAGAAATAAAAGAAGTCCAGCATTGCAGATTGTAGCAATAAATTGGAGAATACAGAAATAAAAAGTTCAGTACAACAGTCCTTCAAACCCAGTCCACGCTGGCACCTGGCCTAAGGTGAGAGGGGGAAAGTTCAAAGGAGATGTGAGGAGCAAGGTTTTTTACTGAAAGAGAAGTAGGAGTCTGGAACACACTGCCAGGGCTGGCGATGGAGGCTGATATGATTTGAGAGATTTTGAGATAAACACATGAATATGCAAAGAATGGAGGGGTATGTACCAAGGGCAGGCAGAAGGGATTAGTGTCATATTCGGCACAACACTGTGGGCCATCGGGCCTGTTACTATGCTGTACTGTTCTACGGTCTATGTATCGTGATCTTGGTGATAAACACAAATGTGAGGCTGGGAGCTCATCACGGGGTCAAAGGTGACACCAGGGTTGCCCCGACTGACCTTGCCTCAAATTGTTGTCATGGAGATGGATGGGCTAGGAGCTCAGGAATGGAGTCTGAAATGGACATTGAAACCAATGGATTCAGCCTTTTCAGTATTGAGGAAGGAGGTATCTGGCCATCCAGTACTGGATGTTGAACAGGCAGTCTGATAATTTAGTGATAGTGATGAAGTGGGAAGAGCTGGTGGTGAGGTAGAGCTGGCTGTGGACACTGTACATGGGAAAAACTAACACTGCACTATTGAACCATGTCCATAAGGGGCAATGTGTAGTTGAGAATTAGGAGGGATCAAGGATAGATCCTTGGGGGACACCAGAGGGAATGATGTGGGAGCTGAAAGAGAAACCATTGCAGGGAATTGTCTGGCTCCAATGAGATGGGTAAAGAAGAACCAGGTGAGAGCTGGACGGCAAGTGAAGATGGGTTTTGGAGGAGGATGGTGTTGAAGGTTGGAGACAGCTCGAGAGGGGGACGGAGAGAAAGGTTATTACAGTCTCACAGCAGGTCAGAACTGGCTTTGATAAGAGCTGTCTCAGTACTCTGGCAAGAACTATAACCTGATTGTTAGGATCTAGTGTTTTGGGAAAAGATGGGACTGGATTTGGAAGGTGATGAGGATTTGGGGGAGGAAAGGGATCTTGGGACATGAGTTTGCAAACTCACAGGAATAAAGAAATGTTGTTTTGAGGAGGAGTCGGGGTGATGATGACAGAATGAAAGGAGAAAGGGACAACATCTGAAAAGAGGGAATGGTTTTCAGTCTCAGTGACCATGGGGAACAGGAGGGGAAGATGGGAATGGGATCATGGGAACAGGAAGGGACTCTCTTGGACAAGGTGAACTCTGAGAGGGCATGAGGAGAGAGAGGAGAGAAACTGGAGAAAGCTGTGAATTCAGGGCTTGGGCAGGGAGGAGCATTAAAGGAGATTTGTCCAGGCAGCCTAGTAGAACGGACGCACATGGCTGAGACAGCTGATTGGATCATCTCCATTTTAGGGACAAAGAAGATCCATGATTTTTTTTGCACTTGTTTTTGGAGGTGAAGATGGAGGGGATGGGAGGGGGATTTTAAGAAAATGGGGATTACCTTTACATTGCATGATGGTCCTGGAATAGTTGGCAGCTTTAGAAGCTGGGAGGAGGATCCAGGAAAGGTTTCAGTGACCCAGCTGCTCTGGCAGTGGATGAGATACCAGTTACCCACCAGATCTTTTCACATCTATATCCCTTGGATGAAACGAATGGAGATGAGAGTTGTAGCAAGGAGAATGGCCAGGGCGGGAGGGAAGAATGGTTTCATTGGGACTAGGACACCAAAGGAGGAGTAGAGGCTATGGTTGTGTAAACCGGTTGCTGCCGAAATGTGAACAAAGGATCCAAGGATTGGGATTTGGGAGGAGCAACTCAGAAATTTAGTGCCCCAACAGGAAGTACCACATGGGATTAGATACAGGGTAAATCATTTTCCAGTCTTTTAACCTGAAAGCTCCCTCTAAATTGTTGCCTTCAAACACTCCCAGGACAGGGGCAGCATGGGGTTAGATACAGAGTAAAGCTCCCTCTATACTCTCCGGAAACTGTTAACTTCAGCACTCATCACAAACCTGCTGAGCTGCATGTCCAAGCTTTTTCAGTGACCCCAGGGCCCAGCTCTCAACTGTGTACCAGACATGCTTCCCAAAATGGCCACAACCTCATCGTTGTCTGTGGGATCTTGCTGTGCCATCCCTGACATGGCCACAGGCCCGATGCATTCCGGTTGACGCCAAATTGCTTTGCAGTGTCCTGTGATCAGGGAAAGGCACAGTGGAAATGCATGTCGGCTTTCCGCTTGAAGAAATAGGCCAGGAGGTGTACAGGAGCATCATTCTGTCAAACCTCACTCCCCAGTCCCCCTCCACATCCCCCAACATCATAGCATCCCTGTGAACCCTCCCTCCCAACCCCCACCATTGAGTAAAGGGATTACAATTGTGCCATGTGCTACTAAGGTGATAAAAAATTAAAAAGAGGCAAATATTAATGGCCAAACATTTCTCTGTAAGAGGGAGCGAGGCATTGACATGAAGTGCAATGTTATTCTTTCAGATATGTTGTTCAGCAGTTGATTGCAGACTCCAAAAGCCAAGAAATGAAAACGCTGTTACATAACTAACAATGAATGGTGATCCAACTATTGGCTATTCAGACTCATCCCACCGTCCTTCACATTCCTGTTCACCGCTGCAGGGGAATGAGAAAGAAAACATCACCGGATTAGGGCAGAGCAAACTAATTCAAATTAAATGCAAATATCTGGAATTCTCCTGAGGGAAATGGAGCATAGGCTTCCTCTGCATGCGTAATGATCTGTTGGCTAGCCTCCCAGCTGACATTTCTCTCCCCTCAGCTTGTTATTCAACATTTACTGTAGGAGATTGTCAACGCTCAGGTCATATGGTTAAAATAATTGCAACAATTGTGAATTGCTCTGAATCACATTGGCTGAAAGCCCCATTTACTCACACTCCAAATGAGTCACCCAGATTATAAAGAAGCACTTCATTCTTCTTCCTTTCCCCTTGCTCTGCCTTAATCTAATCCTCCCCTTTCTTTCTCTCTCTCTCTGCACCCGATTTAACATTGAGAATCTTCTACATGTAAGAGATGCCTTTGGTTTCTTTGGATGGAGTCTAACTCCCGCGTCAATTTGTTTCCTTGAAATGCTACTTTACAGAACCGAACTCCATGTGTGATTATGTGTGTGGATGTATATGAAGACATATTTTATGAATACATTTTTGAAATTTAAAAAACCTACAGCCCATTCACCCTCATTCCCAATCTTTAAGCTCCATTGCTCGTGGAGACAGTTTCTTGGTTGCCCTGTAAACTCAGCTCCTGATATGCCCTTGCCAACACTGTAACCTAATCACTTCAGAATCACTGAATGTTCTGAGCAATATGTTTCCTAGCTAAAAGTTGCAGATTGATGTCTAGAAATCTTTCACATACGCCCAGGCTCTCTGCACCACCGCACACTGCCCTCAAAGC